>NC_044507.1:16499543-16644543 GCF_902362185.1 Chanos chanos
TTTGGCTTGGACAGACTGGATAAGTGACCGTTTTTTAAAGCCTGAGACGGGGTTATCAAATGTTTCATAACATTTCATAAAAAAATTTTTCATACTGTTTTAGTTATTCATGATTTTAGCTCTCTGTGGACTTGCGTATCTGAGTTTGCCAACTGTAGGGTAGTCCAAAGGGCGCTTTATTAACTTGGCAGTGGACCAAATTAAATAGCGAGCCTTTTCTTCTTCTCTCTCTTTCTTTTTTTTTTTTTAACTTTCAATTGCATCTGTGTTTTTTTTTTTGGTACTTTCACTAGAGATTTCTGGAACAATCCTTATGTGTCTTCAACGAACAGTTGTTATCAGCGATCAAGTTTTCTTGAAAACTGATTATAAAAACCAAGCTCTGTGTTTGATGTTTGCATCGATAAAAACATTTTGTTCGACTTGTTTTCTTTTTTTTTTTTGTTGTTGTTGTTGTTGTTCTCCATCCTGTAGATGAATGTCAAAGTGAAAGCCTCTCTTTTTGTTCCCTGTCAGCTTCTAATATTTGGTTACACCCAGAAAGCTGTTGTTGGCATGCATGCTGGAAACCTGCAGATGACTGTCTCACATTTTAAGCTGTATGTGGATTACATGAGAGGGTGTTGAAGAGAACAACAACCAGTTGATTCAGTCTGACTGCTAATGTGTCATTAATGCACTCACAATTAACCACTTTTATTCAGTGCCATTACAACATATACATAATAAAGTGCATAAAACTGGATCATACAGGCTCGTGTGGTGTTCGTGTAATTCTGTTTAGTCACGTCGGACGCACGCTTTTGAACCTGAAATGTTGTTTGCAAAAGAAAAAGAAAAAAAAGCCTGTAGTATGGTGTGTATAGCACCAGCTATAAGGTGTGTGTTTATAGCAGATATAAATTCCCTCTCCCCTTTCACTCGCATCCATAACTCATAACACATCCACAACAGCCTCTCCATTGAGGCATCTCCCCGTAAAATTATTTCTCTAAAGTGTTTTGATTGTTCATACGTTAAAGGAAAGTTTGCACAGAAGCAATTAATCACATAATGTCTGTGCTTACTCAGTTACATAGGTGTATGACCTTCTTGTTAAGTCTGTAATAAGAGATGGAGAACTGATAATGATAAAATGATGAGTCAAGCTTGGAGAAACCCTTAAGATGTATTATCCACCAAAGGAGCTTTTCCGTGGGCCTAGTGCTCTTTGTATCAAAGCAAGGCTGGGCTTGGAATACTAGGCCTTGAACTTCATTTATTTCTTTCAGTTATGCTGAGTCATTGTGTGTGTTTAATGATAGTGCAGAATTTTATTGGGACTGGTCAGCAGGTTAAGTATGCTTTGTGAGGTAACAGGCTTATAATCTTTGCATTGGTGGTTTTAAATAGAACAAGACAAAGAATTAATACTGATAAGGATAATGAAATCATTCAGCGATAGCAACTCAATTTTTTTTTTGTGTCTGTGAAAGTGAAATAGCTGTCCTCAAATTTCAAACCTTTGAACCAACAGCATTAAAAAGATCTTTTTTTCTTTGAAGAATAGTTTCTTTATTGAATAGTAAAGCTCAACATATTTACTTTTATGAAGATACATATCAACACTGATAGCAAGTCAGATCATTGTAGCAAACAGCTTTGCTGTGTGGAGTCTCAGTAAAAACAGCTCTAATTTGATTTTTGGTCATTGTGGTTTCCATAACTATTGCTAATACTGATGGTGTACTGGAGAAACCAGAGAGGCTTGTCACACTTTTCAGTCACCTGTAAGCTCCTTCTCAGAATCAGCACATCTTACAAGACGCTGACCATTAGCAGAAATCTAAAATTGTTGGGTAAAAATATGTCCTTTTCATCTTGACACCTTACTTTAAAAAAATGTTTAAACATCAAAGACCCACTGAAAACTACACGTTTGGATTGTCCTTACTTGTTGCGCCTTCACTTTTCAAAGGGTTCAGCACAAAAAATGAGGACTTTATTTAACATGCTTAACTTTAGTAACCTCATGGCATCATATGTCTTTGAGATGCTAATCAATGTTTTTTTTAGTACTATTTGATGTTTCAATTATAAATGTTTTTCACTGTGAAATTCTATAGCATTTTATCGCCATGTTACATTATCTACATAATCAGCGGCATTACAATGAAAAACACATGATTTCGTGAGACCCGAAAACAGTATGTTGATCCATCCCGCCTCTGTTTCACTGTGATCACAACATCAGATTGTTTGGAACAGTGAAATAGGTTCCTAGTCAATGTGAGGAGCAGCAGTAGTCTGCATTCAAATGAGGAAGTCCGTCTAGGTTAGAGAGGTAAACCAATTTCCATTAAGGAAATTTAATGTTAATTTATACAACACCAATTTTTTTGTGGGTTGGCCAGCCCCCAGAGTAATAAGACATCTAAAATTAATTAAAATGAAATGAAATTAAAGCAATTACTCGCCACTTTTCAGTAAAAGTGTAAGATAATGCAGTGTGCTGAGACAAAAACCAAGATAAAAAAAAGAAACAAGAAAAAAACAGAAAAAATAGTTTTGACCAAATAAAAACAATCAAATAATCTTTTAATTCAAAGTTCCAGTAATGGAACAATACACATATGTATACAGATGAAATATCCAAATAAATATGTAAAATTATCACTTAAATATTTGAAATGTTTAATATTATCTTCTTATCATGCTAAGGACCACTTTCACATTCCTCAGTGTTATAAGAAATCTTAACATTAAAAAGGATTTCAAAAGGATAATACAAACTGACAGAGAAATGGAGCTCACAATTATACTTAATCTGTCTAAAAATCAGCTGGAAAAGGTATATGTAATAGGTGTTTAATTAATATAAAGGTACAAGTAAATGTCCAGTACAAATCATGGCTTTTAATGATGTGGTAATTTATGGTAATAGACACATTTATCATTAACAAAGGTGGAGAGCTAGAGATGAATCTTTTACAATAATTTTTCAGAGCAAATCTGTTTGGAAATTCTTTTCTCAAAAGTTCTTTTGATGTATATTATGCTATCCTTATGTCGTGGAATGACTCTAAAATGTTCTTAACAATTCATTACACCATAAATCTAGCTCCAGCTGCCAGATATTGCTTCATCACAAAATATGTACAAAGGGGAGCTGAGCGCTCGTGTAACCTGGTACATTTATGTTGAGTCATGATAGTGTAGGGCACAAACCATGCCATCAGGAATGGCATGTACTCTGAGAAACTTGACAAGAGGTATGATTTCTCCTACAGTTAATAACAACCAAACCCTTTTATGTAGGTAAGCTGGTGTCTTTTATCACTCCCATAAACCGTCAGAGAACCAACTCCACGTGGTCACACTCCAGTGACATCCCTTAAGAAAACTCATCTTTCTTGTCAAGGGAGTTGGTGAACATTGGTAGTGATGTAATGAGGTTGATCCAGAAATGCTGATGAGGACTACTTTCTTCACTAGCCGCTGAACTGAAAATTCTCTAGTTTAATCTTTTTTTAGGGGGGGGGGGGGTACTATGTCCTTTCACAAAATGATTTGCCTGTTTTTCATATAGTTGAATTATGGTAATATTAAACTTTGGTGGGCAGAGATATGCCCTTATAATACAAGTCGTTCTTGTATTATAAACTTTTTATGATTCAATCTTGCCACTTCACACTCCGACAAATTCAAGGATATGATGATGGTTGCCACAATGCCTGGTCATCTTGTCCAGAAATCTCTTTTATGGCTTTTCAAATACTCTTCAATTTCGCCTGAACAAATCATGGAAATCTCCTTTTAATCCGAGGAATCAAAGGCTTTTAACCCGCTAACTACAATGAAGTCATACTCACTGGTCTTGTCTGGTTCCTATTCATCTCAAACAATGCCACAGTGGAGCTACTTCAACCTGAAGTCTCAACTTCCATAGCACCTGAAAGGACCCTGGTCCTCTCATCTAGCCTCCAAGATGTGGAAATTTCAGTCAGCTACTTGTGCCAAAGCAGAAGCCCTCCCACCATCAGCCAGACTGTAAATGTAGGAGTAGAGAGGTGGGGTAGGAGGAGAAGGAGATGAGAGGAATGGGGAAGGAAACAGAGGGAGAGCAGGGGAAGGGGAGGATCATTTATGAAAACTGTTTTGGTTAACAATAATGTATCTGTTAATTGGGCTCATTGTTCTTTAAGTTAGTGTTCATAGTTCAATCTTTTTTACACAGAAAAATAACTATTAATTCCGTACATATGTGAAATATATGTGACGTGATGAAAAGGGTGTAGTTTCTTTTTTTTTTTTCATGTCAGCGGACATGATCAGTCATTACAATTTAATTAAATTTTGAATATTTCTCTAGTGAATGTGATGTCACACCACAGGACAATTCCTGTCAGGTGCTGACAGAGAATATTGTTAAAAATGGTGAAATACAGCAAAGTTTTGGAGATTACCAAATTGTCAACTACCCAAATTGCCCACTACCCAATTACAAATTTATTAAACAGCACAAGTAGTAATTGCCCAGTATCCTCTTCACTTTGTTTATCATGATTACGTGGTAAATCATGTGCATGCGTAGTGATGTCAGAGGCTTGCAAAGGTTTGTGTTTCTGATTATTTACATAAAAGCATGTTTTCACCTGTGTCTCACCAGGTCTTACATTCATGCGAAATAAGTTTATGATGTGGTATCCCAGTGAAAATTTTACATTTGTGTTCTCAGTGTGGTATCCTTACAAACTTACTATGTGTATGTCATTAGGAAAGAACTATCAAAACCACCTTAGTCATCCTAATGCCTAATCAAGCCATGACTAAGCATAAAACTCAGGCGAGGCAGCAGAACTGATGGAGCGCAAGGGCTATATAAACAAAATGTATAACGACTCAGAGATGAAGACAGAGAAGCAAAGAGGCAAAGAAAAGTACAATGGCAGCACTGAAAGCACGGAACATCCTGATCACTGGGGCCAACCGGGGCCTGGGTTTGGAGATGGTCAGACAACTGGTGGAGATTCCTTACCCTAACCGCCAGATCTTTGCCTGCTGTCGTGACCCTGATGGCCCCAAATCAAAGGTCAGAGTTCAGCTGCAAAAGAGTCTGCTATATATGGATAGTGTTATTTGTTGTCAGCTATTTGCTCATTTGATTTGATCTGATTTTTTAAAGGACTTGCGAGAGCTGGCTGAGAAGCACCCAAAAGTCATCAAAATCATCCGTCTTGGTAAATATGTTTGCTTACTTTTTGTTTTGTATTGTTTTCTTTGGTTTGGTTTGGTTTGGTTATTGCAATACCTAATGGAGTTCTGCCAACATGTTCAGTTCTGCTTCTCTGCTCAACATATTGAGAAATGTATGGAAAACACTGAAGTTAAATAACTGAAATAGTATAGTCAGAGTAATGAAGTTTTATTTCTAACATAGTCTTAGGGAATAGTTTTGTCATTTTGTAAAATGACATCAACTATCAATGCCATTCCTGTGCTCTTGTTAGATGTTGCTGATGCAAACAGCATCAGAGAAGCTGCTAAGAAGGTGGGCTCACTACTGGAGAAGAATGGTCTTAACCTACTGGTCAACAACGCTGGTGTGGTGAAACACACCAACTTGCTCGACACGTCTACCGAAGACATGTGGAACATATTCGACGCCAATGTGATGGGACCTTTCACTGTTACCAAGGTAAGAGCCTGGACAGATTGAGTGTGTGAACAGTAACTATGGAGAGACAATGAACACGGGAACACGACAACTTACGGCGACAACTGAGGCAAACCTCTCTTTTTTCCTCTCTTTTCCTCTGATCAGGAATTCATACCATATCTGCGTACTGCAGTCAAAGCCAGTGGGACTCCGGGTATGTCCTGTGACAAAGCGGCCGTCATTAACGTCTCCACCTACGCGGCGTCTTTGGCATCTGTCGATAAGACATACCCCCACTGGATTGCGTTTCCTTACAATGTCACCAAGGTAAAACACAAATGCCTCATATTTAAGAGTCTATCCACATTCCACTCTGGCAGCACACAATCAGGATTTAACACTCATTGCTAAGCTAATGTCTTCCATCTCAGACAGCTCTGAACATGATGACAGTCTTGGCTGCTATTGACTTCAAGCCTGAGGAGATTCTCTTCACTGCCCTGCACCCCGGCTGGGTTAAAACTGAACTGGGAGGTGAAGGGGTGAGTTTTGATTATTGGACTTTGGGATCACAGGAGAGGAATAAGAACTTATGATGTTCCGGCCTTTGCAATATCCTCATTTTTGGGCTTCTCGCCATTTATTTACTGCTCCTTGTATTTAAAAAAAAAAAAAAAAAAAAAAGGTCAGTTGAGCCAGTACTGGTCAAGTCAGTGAACACATTAATAATGTTATATAAATGCTCACTTACTTATACTGCATATTAAAAGAAAAGTCTGCACATGTATCTGCCCCTAACCGTGTCATTTCTGTTTGGTAACCAGGCAATGATTGGTGTCAGAGAGAGTATAGAGGGTATGCTGCATGTGATGAGCGGCCTCACTGAGAAACAGAATGGAGCCTATATGGACTACACTGGGAAAACTCTGCCCTGGTGAACCATGCAAAGGAAATGGAATTTGGCTCCTACTATATGTATTTACATATGAACGTAAAGAAATGATCAGTGCAAACAATAACCTGTTGTAAATAAATATAAACGTACATTACATCGGCGTCTTTCTGTGATTTGCTATGAAATAACGAGCACTTCATTCTTATTCACTGATCTCTCCATGAGATTGTTATGAACTTTTTAACTTTTTAAGGACTGTGCTTTTTAAACTCAATTTAACAAGTTCCACTCATGGTGAAACAATCAAACGCAAAAGTATTGCTACCTCCACCGGAAAGCTTGGCAATGAGACATGATAAGTTGAATGTGATTACCGTGTCGCTACACATAAGGGCTGTATGTAAATGAAAGACTGTATGACAGACTGGACTCAGCCTAGCAATTACTGGGGATGAGAGAAAGGCATAAGCTGGGTCAAGTCATACAACAGCTGTCAAAGCAAGTTAAGAAATGGTCCGTTTTGCAGTATTGGGGCTAAAATAAATGCTCAAAGCGATACTATGATGCATTATTTAAAACCTGAGTAGAGAGAGTAAGAAAGGATATGCTGTTCTTTTTAAAATATTATTAAAAAAAAATAACTAACTCTTCACAGAATCTCATGACGGAAGATGCAGTGTTAAATGTGCTGTGACTTAAAATGAATAAAAAATAAAATGTCACGCTTGTAGACAGGCTGGATGCAGGTCAGTGGTTTCCTTATTAGCAATAGACGTAACAAAAGAGTTTCAAACTTACAGAGAGTTGGGCTCAAAAAATAAGGCAGGCAAGTAAATCAACGTGACGTGAGCTGAACTCCAAACAAAGCCAGACAAAGAACCCGGGAAAACCAAGGAGTATACAAAACGAAACAGGGCTGAACTAACTAAAGACAGGTGGAGAGGATGATTAAACTAAAAAGGTTAAGCAAGGCTGAGCTACGGAATCAGGTGGCGAACACAAACTGACCAATAGAAGGAGGGAGACGGGAGGAGCAGGGCGTGGAATGGCAGAAACAGGGAAACGGGAGGGACAGGGCGTGACAACACTAGTGTAAACATTCTATAAATCTGCAGCATTGGCTGCTCTACATTACTGACCTTTTACAAAAAACAGCCATAAAATACATCCAAGAAGTTCCTTGTTCAAGTTACTGTAAATGCCACTGTAAATTATTTTCACCACCACACAATTTACATTGCTGTATTTTTACAGCCCTGCATGCAAACTGAATGTTACCTGACATTACAGTATAAAATATATAATTTTATCATACATTCTAATGCATCTATATGCACTGTGGGGAAAACAAAAACAAAACAAAACAAAACAAAAAGAGGAAACCAGTGCAACCCTAAGCTGCCTCTCTCCCTCATCTACTACAAATATAGCAGTGAGATAAAGAAACTGGAAACTACTTCAACTGAAACACCTCGCTGTCAGCTCTGTGTGAAGCTTGTTCTCCTAGTTTATGTCTCACTAAATGTGATGCTACTCACAGTGCTACTCTGAATGAAACTATTGAAACTTACCTTCATGTAATAAAGGAAAAGTTCGTATTAAACAGTTGCTGCCCCCCCCCCTTCCACCAATTTAACCTTCAATGACTATGTTAGTTTATGACTAGTATTTTAAATGCAGGTCCATTACATTTCTTCATCTCGGTATCAACAGGTGAAACAGAATAAAACAGGAGAGGAGCGATATCAAAGGAGTAATATATCATTTAAGTTTGAGGTTTCATGTCTTAGTGCTGTGTTTTAATCTAGAGACAGAAAGATAGAGTGAGTCAGTGAGTCAAATAATTGTATTGCATAAGTTTGTGGTATCTCTTTTACTTTTGTGCTGTGTCATTGTGGTTTCCACACCCGGTCCTGGTTTAGCTGTTATTGTGGGAGAAATGTCACAGTGCTCTTACACTGGTTTCCATGTTTCAGTGTCCTTTTGTACATTTACAATGGCTGAATCTTACACTTCAGGGAACAACGTTTTGTAGTTTATATCGAAGATTCTGTCCTCTAAAACTAAAGACTTTGTTGAAAAGCCAACTTAATTTCTAAACCTAATCAGAAACATCCAAGTCTAAACTCCTTCTGATCGCCCAAGTGCTTAGTAATTTCATGACTCAGCATAAAACACATTTCAACACAACATTTTATGGGGTTGAGGCTCTGTCTTCCCACACGGCAGATATTGTTTGAATTTGAGCTTACTCACCATCAGATCAGACCACATTACAAATATCCACTTCCAAAGGTCTAAACCATTCCATTCACATTGTTTGAGTGACTCAGCATGACTTAGCATAAAATACAAATATTTGTAAGGGGCGAATACAGTTCATTATCTTGCAGAACCATATAAGTAGACAGCGGACCTTCATATTCACAGTATCAGAAAGGCAGAGAGGACTCAAGATGGCAGCAATAAAGGCATGCAACATCCTAATCACTGGGGCCAACCGAGGCCTGGGTTTGGAGATGGTCAGACAACTGGTGGAGATTCCTTACCCTAATCGTCAGATCTTTGCCTGTTGCCGTGACCCTGATGGCCCCAAATCAAAGGTCAGAGTTCAGCTGCAAAAGAGTTTCTGGTATTACTATGAGGGAAAATATTACTTGTTTTTCACAAGTCGCTGATTTGATTGGATTTGATTTGATTTCACTTTACATTTTTTTTTTTCAGGACTTGAAAGATCTGGCAAAGAAGCACCCAAATGTTGTCAAACTGATCCGTCTTGGTAAATGTGCTTTCATGTTTTCTTTACCATTCCTGGTCGTCTTTCCCGATTCTCCTCTAACACACTGACAATTAGAAAAAAAGAAAGCCAAATTTCAATGTAAAGTAATATTTGTTATCTGGTAAAATAACGTTCATTATCACCCCATTCATGTGCTTTTGTTAGATGTCGCTAATGCAAACAGCATCAAAGAAGCTGCCAAGAAGGTGGGCTCACTGCTGGGTAAGAATGGGCTTAACCTGTTGGTCAACAACGCTGGTATAACAGCACATGGTAACATGCTCACCACGTCAGCCGAAGATATGCACTCTGTTTTCAACACGAACGTGATGGGTCCTTTCACTGTTATCAAGGTAACCCCCTGACTGCGTCACGGACATCAAAAGTCAGAATACAGGAACAGGAGAGGAAGCAATATTGAGATACTATGAAGAAAAAGGAAGCAAAAGTTTTCTTTTTTCCACCTTTTTTCTAACCAGGAATTCATACCATATCTGCGCACCGCCGCCAAAGCCAGTGGGACACCAGGCATGTCCTGCAACAAAGCAGCCATCATCAACATCTCCACCATTTTGGCCTCTATGACATGCGTGGGTGAGATCTACCCCCACTGGACTGCCTTCTCTTACAATGTCAGCAAGGTAAACAAGATCACAGTGTTTTAATTACGGCGCCATCTACAGTCCTTTCGGGTACTGCACCACGGGCACTGAAAATGTGCTATCATAATGGAATATTCTTCCCTTTCAGGCGGCTTTGAACATGATGACAGTCTTGGCTGGAATGGATTTCAAACCTGAGGAGATCCTTGTCATGTCCCTACACCCAGGCTGGGTGCAAACTGACCTTGGAGGAGAGGGGGTAAGATTTGTCCTCCAGAGTTTCTTTCTTTCTTTCTTTTTTTTTCTTCTTAATTTGGTTTCAGAATGGATGATTAGGGAATTGGGATGCTTTGGAAATTTAGAAACACAAGTTTATCTGTTTCTTCCTATTTTATTTTTGCTCGGTCTTCAGGCAATGATTGGTGTTAAGGAGAGTGTAGAGGGTATGCTGCGTGTGATAAGTGGCCTCACTGAGAAACAGCAAGGAGCCTACATGGACTACACTGGAAAAACCCTGCCCTGGTGAATGGTGTGGGAGAAGCCCCGCGGGGATTAAGACCAACTTCTAATCCCATTATCCCACGCCCGAGATAAAACCAGCCTCTAATCCCATTATCATATGTAAACCAACAAAGACCAGTTGGTCACAGGCTGGCTTTGGTAGCTTTGGATGAAACTGCTGTAATCAAAGCATAAATAATGGAGTGAATAAAGACTGGATGTACTTAACATAAATGCTCTTGTTTTTCTGAGTTCTGTTTTAATATCTATTGATCACAAGTTAGTCAGCCTCCTGTGGTTTACCATCCTGTGATGTCAACATACATTTCATTCAAATTCATATGTCTATTTTATTGATCTGACGTAATGAATATATTTCAATTATGTTCTTACTAAGTAATTACTGTGCTGTTTTGATTCATTCAGTGAGGTTTCAACCTTTCATCTAATGCCAAAGCACAGTAATCATTGTAATCCGAACCCAGTTTCAGACGTAAATGAAATCTGAGTAGCAAATTATTACAAGTAGCTGAATTGTTGTCTGCTCAACCCAGCCAGAGAAAAAATGTCAATAAGAGACATGCATCAACTTCACCCTCTTGGGGTCCAGATCCATTATATCGGTATCAGGTTTGCCTCAGTTCACTACTCAATCTCACACAAAGCTACATTAGTTTCCAACTGCACAAGAGTGAAAGTATGAGTAGTAACCCTAGAAGAATCAAATATAATAGTGCAGAACCTAATTATTATGATATACATCTTCACTGGTGGTAACTCTAACATTTATATTGTGATGCTCTCTTTTTTGGCCTGATTGAGTGTTTGGAGATTTGTGAAGTGGTGTACCTCCCATCACTATAGTGTTCTTAGTGTTTTGGTTTTGTAAGAAAGACTAGAGAAACAGTGTTTGACTTTTAAGTTATGTGCTACCACACATCTGTGGAGATCAACAATACACAGTGCAGTTGCATAAGAACCTGAGAGTACACATCAGTTGTAAAAAGAGAAAAAGAACTGTGGTTTAGAGCATGAGTGAGACTTTGAATGTAAATTTTGCAATGAAACATTTTTATTCCTCTGAAAAGATGGTTGTATCCATTAAAGAATCCACAGATGTTAAACTCAAAACCTGCCTTCTTGATATACGGTGAGTCCACTACTTTAAGAGTTTTTAATGGACATAAGAAGCAGTGAGTCTCAATGTTTAATTATGAATGTAATCCACAGACTTTGGTCAGCAGTTGCTAAATTTCAGTTGACTCTTTAAAGATTAATGGGGAATTAAGAAATCAGATTCACTTATCACCACTAGGTGGTATTATTCCACAATGCTGCTTTGACAACAGACTATTAGAGAAACCAGGTATATTACTATTGGCCACATATATTGAAAGCGGTTCAGTCAAAGGATCATAGGATGCAATGCCATGTACTTTTTATGAGGATTTAGAGGGTTTTCAGGATATTAACTCTAAGATTTGAACCATGAACCCCAGATGCGCAATGCGCTTCGACACTGCAAGATGGAATATGAACTATATATGCTGTTCAAGACCTCTATCATTGCTCTTTAAAACTCAAAAACCAGCCTAATCAGACTTGGACTGCTATACTCATATACCTCGTAACTATTCACATATGCCATGCACATACAATTCTTCTTCTTCATCACGTTTTTTTGTCACAGTTGGTTCAAATCGGTTCATTTGACTGAACACCAAAGAGGTCTGCCACAATATCACGTGCCGGCCAGGTGTGGAACATTAGTAACTAAAGGGGGAAAACCCTCTCAGATGGCCTTCATCTCCATTTACAGTCCTCATTTAAGACTTTTGGGCTCTGATTCTCTTCACCCTTCGTGTAATTAAATCCAGGCAGTCAGAAAGACAGAGGAACGGAGACAGAATTTGAACTGAGCATGGAACCACTTCTGGTTATGCCTCTTTTTTAGTCTGAGAACTCTCAAAAGTATGGACCTAAAAAATGCATTTTATTCAAAATTTCCTTTTCCATACAAGAGAGCTAGAGTCATAGACGTGTTTATATTAAGTTTTATTTGGTGGTCTGCATATGAATGTTTTTATGGAGTCTGTATTGACACTGACTTGTCAATTGCTAATACATACTAAGGCAAACATCTCCATCTCTGTCCCTGTACTCTGCGCTGTGTAATCAGTTTCAGGCATTGAATAGGGCAATTGGTTGAGGTGAGGTGCACATGAGGACAATCAGTAAAGTCTTTTGAGAAGTTCATTTCTTATTTATAAAATTACACTTTCCAGTTCTTCATTATCTCAACTCTTCACTGACTTACATATAACCATGCCAGTTATAGGACAGTCCAAAGAGAACATTTTGATTGGACCAGTTGTGTGAAATGGCAAATCAATAAAAACTGGATGCTGTATCCACTGCACTGAAGCTGTATATAAAATCCCACTGAAATAAACATCATGTTTTATGCTGTGTCATCATGAATTATACATTCATGTAATCTGCTTTTCTTATTAGTGAAAAAAATTCAGCCCATTCAAATATGCTCTTAAAATTAGTCACCCAGAAATGTTTAGAAACACTGTTTTAAAGTGTACATACATATATGCCTGACATAATCATATACTTATATATATATATATAACGTAGATAAGACGGACCCCTAAAACTGCATAAATATTAGTCAGTCTGATACACATGTCTAAGCCCTATCTCTAATTCAGTGAACGCTCGATCATCAGCATGACTCAGCGTAAAACTCAAACATCTACAAGGGGTGGCAGTTCCTGGTTATTTAAATGGTGTGGAACAAGCCAAAGATGTAGAGGGCATAACTGCAAGGCAGAGAGAAATGCAATGGCAACACTGAAAGCACGCAACATCCTGATCACTGGAGCCAACCGGGGCCTGGGTTTAGAACTGGTGAGGCAACTGGTGGAGATTCCTTACCCCAACCGCCAGATCTTCGCCTGCTGCCGTGACCCTGATGGCCCCAAATCAAAGGTAAGAGATCAGCAGTATTAAAGCGAACCTGGATCTCCATAGTACTGCACTGTTATTCCCTGCTAAGGCTCTCCGGACTACTAAATCATCACTGATACTTTTTTAATTAATTCAGGTCCTGCAAGAACTGGCTAAGAAGCACCCCAGTGTCATTAAAATGATCCGCCTAGGTGAATACAAAGTTTTGTTTTGGGAAATTTCTACTGCTTCTCTGATGGGAAGCGAAGCGATTCATTTAGAATATGTAGTGATGGCAAATGTAACCTAATATTCAATAGCATTGGCAAAATCTTGTAAAATGATATGTTATCACCTAATTTCTCGGCTCTTGTTAGATGTGACTGACTCAGGCAGTATAAAAGAAGCAGCAGAGAGGGTGAGCTCACTCCTGGGAAAAGGTGGACTCAACCTACTGGTCAATAACTCTGGTGTGGCAGCAAATGGCACCATCCAGAGCAGCAGTGCTGATGATATGCTGTCCAACTTCAACACTAACGTGGTGGGATCCTTCAGGGTTATCAAGGTAGGGCTGGGCATAGTGAGTCTCTTACTTGTTTTATGTGACTTATTGGAGATTTTATTGCTGCGTTTTTTTTTATATTATTATTATTAGTATTATTATTATTATTATTATTATTCTTTTAAAGGCTGATTTTTCTGTATTTTTAAATCATTAAGTACACTTTGATAATCACTATATTGTTATTAACAAATTTACCCCCATCTGTTAAATATTGATATTGTAGTGCAAAAAGTTGCGCAGTCATTGGCTTGAGTATATTGCATTCTCTGCTGATTTAATCATTGGTAGATCCTTTTGCAATCCGGCTCTTCGCTGTTTGTCTGACTCTCATGAATAGGTTGTGCCATAAAGGAGATAGCCCAAAATGAATTTTATGACCATAACCAATCATGAACATGCTGAACCTTTGCATGTAATGTTTTTGTGTCCATAGCAATTACAAAGGAATTGGGATAATTATGATTAAACTTGGTGACACATTACCATGTAATTGCCATCAGCAGATCCTCTCCCTTGATGAACTGATTTGCCCCAAGACTCAAAATCAGCAACTATTTTTATTTTCAGCTATTTTAAACTTTTTGAAGAAACTGCATCTCTGAACTAGCCTTAGGCCATCTGGCCAATCTTTGCTAAATTGCGCAGAAAAGAATCTCTGGAATCCAAAAAAGGTTGCATTTTGTATATTATGCTGGTGCCACATGCCAGTCAGAGGTTGAAAATGTCCCCATTTTTTAGGTTTGTCCAATGTGTTTGAGACTGCAGTGGAAAAATTGGTTATCATAACACCTATATCTGTCGATTTATCATCACTGCCCAAATTTCCTGTTACATAATAAGAATTTACATAGAAATGTCTGGACATGTGTGAGTGAGTTAATCGCTTTCATCTTTAATTTAATACTTTTTCTTTTTCTCGCTCTCAGGAGTTCCTGCCATGTCTAAGAATCTCGGCCAAAGCCAGTGGGGAGCAGGGTATGTCCTGCAACAAAGCGGCGGTGATTAACATGTCCTCCATCGCTGCCTCCATGACTCACGCTCCACAGATATATGCTTTCCTGCCTGCAGTCTCTTATAAAGTCAGCAAGGTAGAAACAAACTTGACCAAGTCATCTGAGAGCCTGTTTCTCCTGACTGTAAATGTTCTCAGTCAATCCAGCGCTGACGGCTTCTCTCTTTCAGGCAGGCTTGAACATGCTGACCATCTGTGCTGCATATGAGTTCAAACCTGACGAAATCCTCTTCACTGCCCTGCACCCGGGCTGGGCACGCACAGACATGGGGGGACAGAATGTGAGTTTTGGTTTCATTTGCAAAAGGGAAATTAATCCTGAGTTTCAGGAATTGAGGAAAGAGTAAATGACGATTTTTCGGTCTTCCTTATCTCCAAATGCTCCATCCTCACATGATTTGTTCCTGATTTGTTCTATTTTAAAAAGTACACAGGGAAATCACCAGACTCTTAAGTAGAACCATTAGTCCACAATAACATTTGTAATGTTATGGTTTGTGCATATATAGCACCGCAGTGCATATAAAAGTGACTAAAACGTAAATGCACATGTCCCTAACTATACGATTTGCCACCAGGCTACACTTGATGTCAAGGAGAGTATTGAGGGTGTGATTCGTGTGATGAGCGGCCTCACCGAGGAGCAGCATGGAGCCTACGTGGACTACACTGGAAAAACCCTGCCCTGGTGAACCAGCAAATGAATTCACTCTAACCACTTACCATCGCTGAGAGCTGATCCAGGACCAGCTTTAGCTCATGTTGTCATGTGTTAACCAGTGAAACACTAAAGGATAGTCACAGACCAACACTGCATTGTGGACTGGCAGTATTAATGTCACAGCTGATACAGTCCATATGTACTGTATATCAGTAACTATGCCAAATCTGCTGTTGTAATAACGGTTGATTAATAAAGTTCTGTGTTACAATTCTATTACTTCTACCATTTCATTCAAATGAATTTGTATTTGAGATGTTTTTCTTTCTTTTTTAGGGGGGAATCTGCATTTCAGTAATGAGATATAACCATGAAGTACTGTCACACAGATTTGAAATGACTTAGGATGGCTTATATGTCATTATCAGTGCTGAGGGCTTCAGTTTTCCATTACTCCCTCACCATAAACATGAGAGAGATGTACCTCATTCTGGGTACACAATGGCATTGGATAAACTTCACATACTGTCAATATTAGCTAGTTTTGGTTTGGCTATATTGTTAGTTCAAACGGTTACAGCTATTACTACAGGAATCCAACAAGAAAATCTAATCAGCTCTGCTACACTGGTCACTAACAAGCTAAAGAGTTATTAAATATTGAGTATGGCTTCAAAGTTACACCACGCTCAGCATCCACCATGCAGAGACAACAGCCATCGAAAAAATGTCAAAGTCAGTGACGGGGTAGTCCACAGGTGTCTGGGCACAGAGGTGTGGAAAAGGTACAAGAGGGTTTTTCAACTTAACAATAAATAAATAAATAAATAAATAAAGCACCACTCAAGTGGAAGTCCCATAATCAGGTTCAGACCTCCAGGAGGACAGCTAACAGCCTAATCGATGGGCTGGCAGTGGTCATTACTGGGGTAAAGCTACAAAAGCTACAGTTTTATAGGAGATCTGCTCCGTCTTAATCTGATTTTCATTAAGATGGTAATAGTCAGCTGTGAAGGTCTAAGCCCAGGGATACTGGGAGAATATTGGCCTGGCAGGGAGTTGCACATTAACATGGCATCAGCCACATAGTGCTGTCCAAATGAAGGCTTAAGATGGGCAGCCCAAATCCTTTTAAAGGAGTCCCTATAGAGCCTCAATAAGCCCACACTGAACTTGAAAGGGTCCAGTGCATGCTTCTTAAATGTCTTTGGTGATATAAATATCAGTAATAACAAAATACTTGAATGTGAGGGTCATTACTGAATATGTAGAGGCAAGGTTTATAGCTTAGAAAGACACTTTAATAGTTTAACAGTTTAAGTTTAATTGTTAGATTGTAAACCAAGAGGCTGGTTAAGACAAAGTTAAAAGCCAACAACTGAGCTCACATTTTTAAAAAGAACTGAGATGAAATTAATTTGTCGTTGCAGCTGCAAACAAAAGAAAGTGCTATTTTGTTTCTTTTATTGTATCTTCTTTCGTGGAATATGCTTTTATTGTATCTTCTTTCGTGGAGTGATTCATGACCGGGTTCCATACACTCCCTGTGTGTTTTTTTCTATAGAGCTCACCCATGGCATAGTTTACTTTACACCTTGGGCCTTTGTCCAATCTCCTGATCATAGCGTGACTCAGCACAAAACTGCACGTCCCTACTTTGGCACAGCATTTGCAAAGACTAAACACTTGGCATTATACATGACAAAGAGCAACTGCTCAGAGACACAAGGCGTAATGGCCAATGGAAAGGCTACAGTAAAAGCCTAAAACATCCTGCGCATTGTTTATTATTTTCAGCCAAACTCCCGATGACACAATAAGTCAACACAGAACATTTGTGGGAGGAGCTGTATACCGTGGATTATATAAACCATGAGTGGAGCTACTTAGAGATAGATTCCACTT
This sequence comes from Chanos chanos, assembly GCF_902362185.1. NCBI lineage: Eukaryota > Metazoa > Chordata > Actinopteri > Gonorynchiformes > Chanidae > Chanos > Chanos chanos. The sequence continues at coordinate 16,517,060 of NC_044507.1, forward strand.
AGCAGCAAGGAAGAACAAGATCCAATGGCAGCAGTGAAAGCATGCAACATCCTGATCACCGGGGCCAACCGAGGCCTAGGCTTGGAGATGGTCAGACAACTGGTGGAGGTGCCCTGCTCTAACCGCCAGATCTTTGCCTGCTGCCGTGACCCTGACAGCCCAAAATCAAATGTAAGAGATTGAGGGAAATAAGCATTAAAAAAGTCAGTGATAAAGGTCATCTTCTATCAACCAGATTGTCTTGCTGTTTACTCAGGATCTGCGAGAACTGGCTAAGAAGCATCCCGGTGTCATCAAAAATATTCAGCTTGGTAAGTTCAAACATTGTATTTACTCAGTGCTTAGGGATCCTGAACCAGAATGTCTGACTCCTCAGTAGTAAGTAGCAAACCAATTAATTAACCTCAGCAAACAGTCCTGGGATGAGAATCATGGTCTCATTATTCTTCTGCTCTTGCTAGATGTCACAGATGAAAAAAGTGTCAAAGAGGCTGCCAAGAATGTGGGCCCACTCCTGGGGAAGGCTGGTCTTAACCTGCTGGTGAACAATGCTGGTATGGCAATACTTGGTGATTCCCAAACATCCACTACAGAGGACATGTTGACCACCTTTAACACCAATGCAATTGGATCTTTCATTGTTACCAAGGTAGGAGTCTGAACAGTGTGTGTGTCTGTGTGTGTGTGTGTGTGTGTGTGTGTGTGTGTGTGTGTGTGTGTGTGTGTATGTGTGTCACTGATTTCACAGTGGATTTCCAGTTCAAAAATAGGTGATGAGATGGTCATGAGGCATAACATAACAGACCTAAAGAAAAAATTAACAACGGAGCAAATCTCCTCCTCTTACCTCTAAACAGGAATTCATGCCCTATCTGCGAACTGCAGCCAAAGCCAGTGGAACACCAGGCATGTCTTGCAACAAAGCAGCCATCATCAACGTCTCCACAATTGTAGCTTCCATGGCATGTGTTCATGAGATATATACCATGATTCAAGCTTTCCCTTACAATGTCAGCAAGGTAGGGAAAAACCCAGTAGCCCGTCTAAAAACTTAGTTATTCTTCTCGTCCACACTTATCTCAGTCACCATACATTGAGTAATATACACTTACTTCCGTACTGGCATATCTCTCTGCAGGCTGCTTTAAACATGATGACGGTCTTGACTGCAATTGACTGTAAGCCTGAGGAGATCCTTGTCATGGCTTTGCACCCAGGCTGGGTGAAAACTGACATGGGAGGAGACCAGGTGAGTTTTAGCTTCACAGGTTCAGAGACCATTAAAAGGGAAGTCTGGCACTTTAAGCTAAGCTTTAAGCTAAGTGTGAAAAGGGGTGCATTTTCCCTTTAAAACTCGCAATGCAGATAAGAAGAACGTTAGGGGCGGGACTAATGATTTTCTGTTCATTTACTGATTCCATATCATGCATGTCTACAGAGCCCTGGACTTTTAGTCTGCAATAAAATAAATTATGATATAACAATAAACCTGCAAAATTCTGGGAACTGCCAAAATAAAGGAAGCCCTGAGTAAGCGAACAGCACAGGGAACCTTGATACGAGTCATCTCAGAGTGGTCGAGCCACACTGTTTGTGTTAACCCAATTCTTTACTGAGAACCTTTTAGGTTGTTTTATTTTGGCACTTGTGCATTTTTTTTTTACCTTAACAGCTGCATAGTGCATGTGAAAGACATTATCAAATTGTAAATGTATCTTTGTCTAAATATGTGACTCATACTATGTCATCAGGCACAAATTGATGTTCAAGAGAGTGTTGGGGGTATGCTGCGTGTGATGAGTGGCCTCACTGAGAAACAGCATGGAGCGTATATGGACTACACTGGGAAAACTCTGCCCTGGTGAACCATATCAGCAAATGTATTCACTCCCAGGGGATTACTGCTGAGGGCTCCTCTTCACATTATCATGCATAAACCAGGGGCAAAGGAAAAGAGTAGTTACAGACCAACATCTCATGGTCATTGACCACTGGTGCTACCAATATTTGGCTATTGATGGACCATTGTTTGCAGACAGTTGAACAGATGTTGACAAATACTTGTTTAGCAATAAAGTTCTTTGTATTTTACCATTTTATTGAATTCCTTGAGTCTCATTCAAATGTTGAATCATGTTGTATATGACAGGTTAATTCACGTTGGTATTGTGATTGATACTGTACCATAACAACGTTATAAACACCATAAGAAAGCACACATAGTTTCGAAAGATATCAGAAGAGCGTTTTTTGGGGGGGGGGGGGGGGTTTGGAACTGAGGAAGACTACCTCATATTCTAGGTCACTGTGTTGGGTTCGTCACTCAGTGTTTGAAGACAACCAGGCTGTTTGTAAATATATAGGTCCACAAGGTGGGTGATAAACAACACAAAAACAATCCAAACTCACTAGTGATAACATAATGCTATGTTATTATGGGAAAAGATTACTCGATAGCTACTTCATCACATAAGGATGGTAGCATTTTATAATGTTCTCACTACACATGTGTTTTTAGTATTATAGCCCACTGTATTAAGAAACTTGCCTTAATGTCTGTATATGATAGTTGTTACCATTGTTCTTAGTAAACAGCTTTATTAACAAAAGCGTAAGACTATTGAAAAAAGAGGAAAAGGAGCATCAAATATAAAATAAATGATGGATATACATTGAAAGAATGGCTTTTCTTTATTCCAGTAAAGAGAAATAATGATAAAGCAAACAAGAAAGCAGAAAATATTCATATGGTGGAAAACTCCAATTACTGCCTCTCAGATATATACAACACTACTGCTTGTCGTCTCTATGCTAGACTGCAGGATCTGTGGCAGAAGGTTTGCCAGCACATTTGAAACCCTTACTGCAGTGAAGGGTTACGTGTGTCAGAACAATTTTTCCCATTTCTCACATTTGTCCAAGAATTAAAAGTTCCCGACTGAATCCCTGAGCACTGTGACTTCTTAGAAAAACTATAGGTGTCGCGCTGCGTCGATAATAATTTGACTTTCAGAGTTGTTCTCTTTGCTATGTTGTCTTGTCCTAGGGCAGCGGCGAGACTTGAAGAAAGTGGTAGATTGGTTGTTAATGTAAAGGAATGACTTTTGTCTGCATTGATAATGAAGATGGTGCGTGTATGTTCACCAACACCTCTCTTCCTCACTTTCTCTGGTGAGCCTTCAGTGCCTTCACTGGCTCCAATCATTCTCAGTGAATTTAATTTAATACACAGCAGCACTGCTCTGTAACCCACTGCATTACAGAGCCACTCAACCCTCAACAACAAGCATCTCATCAGCATGAGTTTCCATCAGCCACCAGTACATAATCCACAGAGCGATTCTCAAGCACTCGCAGGTCTTGCAAATAATACAGGGCCATTGAGGAACCGACTTTTTTGACTGTTGGTGGTGAGGTCCATGTGAACTTGCTGTAATCCTGACAAATTACAGCACAACTAGAAATGATTGGACAAATGGAATCCAAGTGTGCGCTGAACAGTGAAAAGACCTTCGAAATGAAATGGAAATAAACACGGTATGTGGATAATGGCAGCAAGACTAATTTAGTTTAAACTCATGTTTATCTGTCTATAATGAAAGATTTACAGAAATGTTGTACTGTGCTAAAATTAAACAATTTCTTGTTGCGTGTGTAATGTTGTATATTGTTTACTCAAAATACTGAACACATCCAAGGAATTTGTATCCTGTGTTGCAACACAGCCATGTGGAATGCACTCCTGCCTCTGTACATATGACTTTGTCAAGCACACTGGAAATGCTCAAGAGGAGATGTGTGAAACTGCTCAGCCTAAAATATGGCTATAAACAAATGTATTAAAGCAAATCTAGATGAACAAGATGGATATAATATTTATAAGTTCCTACTGTTCACAGTACAAACATAATCCAGGGGGGTATTCCAGTAAGCAGGTTTAGTGATAACTCAGAGTAAGTAGTGACCCTCCTTACAGAAGAGTCCTATGGAAAAACAAAGCAAAGTTTGTAATAATTATCATAGACATTTGTTCCTCTTTTAACCTTCCATACAAGCCATGATGATAGCTGCCCAGCTGCCCTACATGAACGTGTGTCTTACAAGGGCGGCGGTGTATTTTACAGTAAAGTACTTCACATATTCATTTCTTGGGTGTATGTATTTTGCAGCTATGTGCATTTGCTCATTTACTGTGGTTTTTGTAGTGCGCTTTCCCCCAAGGTGCTGAAGGTTGTCTAGCAACAAGTGCTGGGACAGGTCAAAGGTTATAGTAAGTTGAGATTTTGAGAGGCTGTATATTTCTTTGACGAGCACATTTTTGGACACAGCGTCAACTGCTCTTTCCTTGATCAAAAGCTTTCTCACCTTTCACAAATTTCACAGGGGTCAAGGGTCACCCATCCTACAAAATCGTGAATTTGAATAGGGTTCTCCTGGTCCTCAAAAGCACAAAATCTTGTCACCTTAACAGAAATAATGTTGTCCTGCCTTATCTACAGTCATTAAACCTTTTTTACATTGACCACTGCACGTCTGTCCTCAAGTTTTCGGCGGTTTGTTCACGTTTTGGACTTTTTGGCATTTTATTCATATGGGTCAAACAGGTTTGACAAAACCCTAACATATTTCTAAGACACTTGTCAACTGTGGGCAAACACCTTCCTCTCAATGCCATACAATAGCTTGATTTTGTATTACAGTATGATACAGATTCAGGATATAGCATTTTTAATCCTATTTAATTTAAAAAATGCAAACCAATCCTGCAATTGGTTTGTTTAAACAAAACAATACTCTGTGATTGGTTGTTTGTGACCCCCAACTGACAAGTGACAAAAAATGCAGGGTTATTATAAGACAACAGAGATTCGGTACACAGTATGTAATACCCCCCTTCAAAAATTGATACTTCATTAGAAGATCGAGAATATAATATTTTCATTTGCTGTGCCATGTATAATTATTTATTATCTGTATATTGTGATACATAATCAGTTCTTTCAAATACAAAATCAGATTGCATATTAAAAATCGTGATATTGTTTTTTCTACCGCTCTGGGTCGGACTACGTTCGTGTAACATGCAAACAACAGCTCGTGTTGGTGCAGACACAAATTGTTGCGTATACATCTTTTAATCATATACATATTTTCATGCCACATATAGCCTTTAGTTTACCGCTATCTTGGTCAAACTTTCTTTGCCACCCCCGCCTCTCTAGAGAACGTCACGTACCAAACACATCAAACGCTGAACTGATTGATTATTTGCATAGCCGTTGACGTCAGCGGTTCCAACTTTTGGGCCCAGCAATTCTACGGTGCCGTGCCGGTGCCTGCTTTTTGGCACCGACAACAGTATTTTTTCAGTGGAAAAGCGCTGCCGCGGTGCTCGATTAGGCACCGCGTCAGTGGAAAGGGGGTAAACAACAGACAATGACGCAACAGAACTTCAGTACTAAATATGCAGGCTGGGAGCAGCAAGCTAACGTTTGAGTAAATAAATTTATGTTGAGTACACCAGCGATATCTCCTAGTACCTTTAATTCACTGCAGAAGTTCAAACTGCAGTTGTTATTTGCCGATATCGGCCAATACACACGCCAACATGTGAATAAGGGGAGTACGGGCACTTTTTTCCACTTCAAGTACTGCATATGCATTCACATGAGAAAACAAAGGAATTTACTTTGTGTTTTGAAGTTTTTACTTTATTTGCCTTTGCACTTACTCTATAAAATACATAACGTATGAGTGTATAAGCGAGTGTACACAATCAGTGGGAAGTGGCAATGACTGGGGGCTGGGGATGGATGGGTAGGAGGAGGTTCTGTTGAAAAAGATAAGCTTAGAGCAGCTCATTAAAAAAAAAAAACAGGGGCGGGGGGTGAAGGGGTACAGAGAACTTGTTCATAATTCAAAATTGTCAGCGTGAACTTGTTCATTTTAATCTTTGTGAACCGAACACTGAGCTAGCTCTTGTGAAGTGTGAACTCGCACAACACTCAACTATAAAGCGTTATGGCAGTTCAAAGGACTATAGACTCGCAGTAGACCAAATCATTCAATAGGAAGACAGCGAATAAATGTAAGCGCTAAACCTTTTGTAGTGTTTCATAGGAACTCGTGTTTGGTTTCTTGTTTTATCATTGTGTTCTTTACCATTAATTCCGCGTATTTGTTTCATTTTGGACCTTTGAAAGTATTTTTATCCGAACTCCTTATCACAGCATGAGTCAGCATAGAACTCAAGCCTGTGGGAGGACACGGGGTTATATAAGCCACGAATGCAGAAACTTAGAGGCGCAGAAAACTTAACGGCAAGGCAGATCTAGACCTAATGGCGGCATTGAAGGCATGCAACATCTTGATCACTGGGGCCAACAGAGGCCTGGGTTTAGAGATGGTCAAACAGCTGGCAGAGATGCCCTGCTCCAACCGCCAGATCTTTGCCTGTAGCCGTGAACCTGACAGCCCTAAATCAGAGGTAAGGGATTCTCAAACTCATCCGAACTATCACTCCGCTCCCCCACTTTTAAATTACGTTTATAACGGCACTCTTTCCTGAATATAAGCATCTGGGGATACGGACGGTAGATGTTGAAGACTTTGTCAACTGCAACATATACATTAGGTCATGCACATTACATTAAGTGGGTTGTGGTTCATCTTTGCGCTAATTGTTCCGGTGCATATGGCCCATTTCTTCGGGGTTAACTTAGGACAACATTCCGTTTAGCTGCGAGAACAAATTAGATATTTAAGTCATCATGAACAGGCACGAGCACCATTCTTTTTTATGTAGAATTACGGTTGTCTTAAATAAATTCTCCTTACTTAAGTTACAATTGTGGAGAAACAAAAATTTATAACTTTACGTTACGATTCCATTACGTGTAGCACTTCGATTTATCGGCATCTTTCTTGTCAAGAACTTAATTCTTGATTGTCAACAGGTTGTCAACTTTTGGCAACCCGCTGACAACGTTTTAGACATACAGTTTCGCAGAAATGCGGTAAGCTAATTTTGAATTTGCCATTTCAGTGTTTTGATCTCCTGCATGATTCCAATCTTAGTGGTCATCTGACTCAAATAGAAGCGAAGGGGTTTGGCAGGAAGACCCAAAATATTTTTAGTCCACTGAGACCACTGAAGAAGACCGGAAATTGTGTGTGAAGGGATTCTCGCTTTTATATTCAGCTAACTCTTTAGCAATGAGTCTATGGCACAAGCTTCAAGATATTAACCTGTTCATCTTCATGATCTGCTGATGTGTTTCTCTATCCAGGCTCTACGGGAACTGACTAAGAAGCATCCCAATATCATCAAAACGATCTGCCTTGGTAAATTCGCATATAGTAATACACGTGCAGACGTAGTAAAAAAAAAAAAAAAATACAGTGAGAGTAACGAGGCAATTACAAACCTTACTTAAAATAAAGTTGCTTCATTCACACAGAAGTCCAACAATCAGAATGTTCTGTTTGCTTTTTGTTTGTTTGCTCCTACTAGATGTCACAAACCCTGTCAGCATCAAAGAAGCTGCCAAGAAGGTGGGTGCGCTGACGGGGAAAACTGGCCTTAACCTGCTTGTGAACAACGCTGGATTGGCAAAATTAGGCAGCACGCAGAACACCACTGCAGAGGATATGTTGGCTGTCTTCAACACCAACGTGATGGGGCCTTTCTCTGTCACCCAGGTAAGAGCCTGAAGCAGAGTGTCTGTCATGGACATGGCAAAGCTCCAGCTCAAAAGAGATTGTCCAAGTGCAATGAATGAAACCTCTTCTGTTGATTTTGTCTCTCCTCTAATCAGGAATTTCTACCATACCTGCAAACTGCAGCCAAAGCTAGTGGGACACCGGGCTTGTCCTGCAACAAAGCAGCCGTCATCAACATCTCCTCATCCTTGGGCTCGATGACATGCTTTCATGAAATATACAATATTATACAGGCTTTCCCTTACTGTGTCAGCAAGGTGGGGGGGGGGGGGGGGGGGGGGGGGCAGTGAACATCTAAGAATCTTCACATTCACTTATCTGGTCTCATACATTGAGTAACGCAGACTGACCGACCGACTGACTGAGTGTGTATGGGAATGTCTTTTCAGGCAAGTTTGAATATGATGACAGTGTTGTCTGCACACGACTGCAAGTCTGATGGGATCCTCTTTGCTGCCCTGCACCCAGGCTGGGTGAAAACTGACATGGGAGGAGACCAGGTGAGGTTTGCCTTCTGTTATTGAGCTAATGTTAACTTTGAGATTCAGTTGGGAGAAGGGGTGAAGGCAAGGAGGGTTTTTTATTGCTGTTGTTTATTGGCTCCACAGTATCAGGTAGTTTTATATGCACTGATTCCACTGGGTATATACAAAAGGTAACCAGGAAAGTTTACAGTTCCGATCTGTTTTCATTTTTTTTACTATTGGTCACTACATTACTGTTGAAAACGTAGTAACCAATGCATTACGTTATTATTGATCTACAGTATGATGAAGGATTGCTAATGTGTATTGTCATTGTGTATGTAAAAAAACATTATTTAACTTTAAGAGCATCTGTCTTTAATTATGTGATCATTGTCTTGGTTAACAGGCATTGATTGAAGCTAAGGAGAGTGTTGCGGGTATGCTACATGTGATGAGCACTCTCACTGAGAAACAGACTGGAGTCTATCTGGACTACACTGGGAAAACCATTCCCTGGTAAACAGAGACTAGCAGTTAACTGGACCATTTACTGGTAAACAGAGACTAACACTTAATTGGCAAATGCTTTTCTACTATCACAAAAGCACAATATCTTGTACGCCATCCATTTTTGATTAAAAAAAAAAAAAAAAAAAAAAAAGCTGTTGCATTTTTGTTTTTGTTATTTTCTGTTTCAGTAACTGTCAGTGATAATTGTATCATTGCATAGTTTCATTCACACTTTTATTGATATATTTTTCTTGGTGAGAGTGTGTGTGTGTGTGTGTGTTTGTTTGTGTGTGGTGGTGGTGATGGTGTATGATCAAATATAAACATCATAATAATACCCAAATGCTAAGATACCGTATTGAGAAAAAGTTATCTGTACTTCTCCATGACCAGCTTTTAAAATGTGATCTGATCTTCATCTGTGTCATAATCATACTAATAATCATAAAACAACAACGCCGCACAAAATAAAATAAAGTGCCATGGTTATGGTTGGAAAAACTGTGTGAGGCTCTAGGATAATGACATTTTGAAAAAAGGGTAACTGGGGTCAGGTATTCCACTGAATGGGTAAGGTTTTATTTGATTGCCCTGGAATATTAAAAAAAAAACACAATTTTTTGTTACCTGCTCTTCATGACAAAATTCTGCTTAAATGTAATATTTTCCAATCAAAAGACATTTCAGAGGGCCTCAGAGGAATTGTTGTTGAAGCTCGTGAAACTGGAAAGGGTTACAAAAGGACTTCCTACAGACTCGGGGATCTATCAGTCCACAGATATCCACAGACAGATAGATCATAAATGGAAGAAATTCAGCACTGTTGTTACTCTTGTGAGGAGTGAGCGTCCCATAAAGAATAGCGCAATGACATGCCATTCAGTCCCCAAGCAAGTGACAACACTAGAGTGACAGCTAAGGACCTGCTGGATTCTCTCGCCTTTGATAACGTGTGTGTTCCTGAGTGCACCGTAACAAAAAAAATGAACAAGAATGAAGTTCATAGGAGGTTTCTATGGAGAAATCCCCTAATCTCTGAGGATGAGGGAATATCATGGTACAGGGCCACTATTCTGCTTCAGGGCCTGGATGGCTTGCAATCATTGAGGGACCAATGAATTCCAGGTTGGGTCAGGAAATTCTACAGCAGAATATCAGAACCTCTGTCCGAGATCTAAAGCACAAAAGAGGCTTGGTCATGCAACATGGCAACAATTCAAAACATAGGAGTAAATGTATAATTGCGGCTCCAACGGGACAAATTCCAAGGGCAGAGTCGTGACCTTCATCTCGTTGAAATGCTGTGGCATGATCTGAAGCAGGCCATGAAGTAGGCAAGACATCCCCAAAATATGCAATGACCGAAACCCCCAGGAAGACATCCCCAAAACATACAATGACTGAAACCCCCTGACAGCTGTCCACGTCTTATCAGTTTGGTTGATGTTACTGCCAATAAATGAGGTTCCACTAGTTACCAAATATAGGGATTCACTAACTTTTTCCATTAATGACTTTGTTTAAACCATTTGTTTAATAAAGATATCGGAATGTAATATTTTGTTTGTGTTGTTTGTAGAATAAGACTTTATTTATTACTATGACTTAGATTTAAGATGAGATCATATTTTAGGAGCTGTTCATGCAGAAATCCAAATCATACCAAAGGGTTAATAAGCCTTTTCTCTCAACTATAAGTGAATAGCATATCAGTACACAGAACTGCTGCACATAGTGCTCAAATAGACTACATGCAGTTTTATTTGTCAGAGCAAGTTTGTTTACAGTCACCAGGTGGCGCTGTTCCACACAGCCACTTTGACTGGGCAGATCTTCAGTGGACCAGGGTTATTACCATTGATATTCGCCCCAGGGCAGAAGAAAGGAAACATCCTCTCAGTGAAATGGTCATTGAAGGTGTAGATTGGGGTGAGAGCTACAGAGTCAGAGAATCTGACCTCTCCAGAGTCATAGTCCAGATGTACCCTAACCCTCTCCAGCCGACCTTTCAGATTCAGCTGTGTGCGAGGGGCCGTCATAGCAGTGTATTCACCCTCAGAGAAGGAAATGGTCCAGAAGCCCCCCTCTGGACAGCCTGCGATCTTACCCTTCCTGTCGATGGACTCCTTCACTACGCCAATCACCCAGTCGTTATTTTCGCCCACCTCCACTTCCCAGGCATGCTGTCCCGAGGCAAAGCCCTCAGAGCCCAGCACAAACACAAAGTGGTCGAAACGTTCGGGGTTGTCGGGTAGCTGCCGCATGGCCCCGCTGTTTCTCACGCTAGTCAAATCCTCAGACAGAGAGAGCCAAGGGTAGGCTGTGTTGGGGTCCAGCGTCACCGGAGCTTTGGACAGAGTTGAACAAGGAAAGTGTGGGTGAGGGATATAAGGAGGTGACATTTCAAACACTATTTTGTGCAGTCATGATGCCTTTGTACACCTAACATACTCACTCCCTCTAACACTGACTGATCACTTTATCAGAGCATCGGTAATCATTGCACTTACTGTATTGAACAATGCCTTGTATTTTCTCCCAGACTCTAAACTTCAAAGAGTTGATGTGCTGGGCGACATTGATCAGTGCTCCCGGAACCTTCTCATGCTCCTGCTGTGTAATCTGACCCCTGTAATCAAAACCATGGTTTAAGTCAGGAACACCTGAGAGTTAAGTACAAAATATAAAGAGGTAAACATGTTAAACTCTTAAGCATTATTACCTCCTTTTGGTGTTCTTGTAGTTCTGGTAAAAAAAAACAAACAAAAAACGAGAATTGAAAAATCATGTGTTGTTATGTTTTAGTGACAATCAGCAAGGTCACACAAAGTCTTTGCCTCTTACCTCCAGGAAGAGAGTATCACTGCTGGCAATCTCATTTTCAATGGCAATAACTGCATGTGAGAGTATGAGAATATCGCGGGTTATGCCGTCCGCCTTTTTCTTCATTAACTGCTTTTTCTGCTCCTCCTCCTCCACCAACAGAGCAATTCTCGAGGCCTCCTCCCTCTGAAGGAACTGATATAGCTCCTGAAACTGCTCTCGTATTTGTTTTTCTGTTTGTTGCCTTTGGTTCTGTCACAGGTATGGAGAGAATCCCAATTATTCTGAGTATTTGATTCCATGACAAATTGTAACTGCAGTGAGTTGTGGAAAACCTAACACTAATCATTTAAACCCTTTTTAAAATGTCTCCCACCAAAGGAGCATTTGAGTTTTTAATGAACATCAGATGTTTCAGTGAGTTACGGTTTTCGTGGAATGTAGATGTAAATTCAGGCTGTTTTTGTCTGTTTTTGGCCTAAGTCACATTTAGTGTGTTTACTATTACTGATGTTCCTGAAAGTTCAACATGTGCTCTGTGTTGATACCTTGATATGTACAGTTATGTCATCACACTCCTGCTTAGCCTCATACAGGCTACGAAGACTCTTCTTTAGCGGCACCACGTCCCTTTTTAGTTCTTCCTGAAGGAGACCACATTCAAAACATATCTAAACAGGCTCAAATACACCCGTTTCATCATGTTAACTCAATACGTCAAAGTCCCATTCTAGTAAGCTCAAATATTTTTCAATAACAGTTTTCAGGATGTCCTTTGTGCTTCCTAATGCAATTGCTGCTGGAATCAAACTCTTTTTACTTAAAAAGACAACAGAGGAGCAAGTGACATGGAAGTGTATTGAGCATGTTATTAATCTCATAATTATGTCAGTCATGAAGAAATTATGTTTCACTAGTCAATATGACAAAATAACATTCCAGAAATACAGTTGGTTTAGCCTTATTATAGACAGATTCTAAAGAAAAAAACAGGTTTCCCTGGGTATCTCATGTCTGTGCAATGTGCCTTAAATTTTACAGAATAGACAAAGCATGTAGGTTTCTTTCTTTCTTTTTAAGTGAAAACACAGTTCATAAGACTAAAACATTATAATAATTAACTTTTTTAAAGAGAAGAGGCCATATTTGTCAGGTCTTGTTCTGTGATGTTGTAAATCAAATATTAGCATGACAGGTCATTAACTTAAATACTGAGATTTGTCCATTAGCAGACATGTTCCTACCTTGAGGTCCTGTGCAGCCTCTTCCACTGGACAGATCCGGTGGCCCTGGTGCCGCTTGGACGTTTGACACACGCAGCACAAAACCTCTTCATCATCCTGACAGAAAAGCTTGAGCTGTTCTCCGTGAGTAGGACACAGGATCTCCGTTTTGGCAGCGCCATTAGCAGCTGCCAATGAATCAGTCCCCCCGGAGGTCTCTCCCTTCTGCTCCTTCAGGATGGCATCGCAAACGTTCTTCAGGGCCAGGCTCACGGTGGGTTCCGTCAGCGAGCACTTCCTCCGACATACTGGGCATTCCCGCTTAGCTGCCTTTTTGTTCCAGAACTGCTGCAGGCAGATCCTGCAGAAACTGTGGCTGCACTTGAGCACCACGGGATCGGTGAAGATCTCGCAACACACGGGGCACGAGAGCTCGTCCTCCAAAGCGGACTTGGAGCGCGAGGAAAGGGCGCGGGGTCGCAGCGCCGAGGCCACTTTAGGACTGAGGAAGGTGCCGACTCTCCCGGGCTGGGAGGAAGCCCGAGGACGCAACGGCATGGCTGTCGTCTACGACTCCGGACAACCGTCCTACCTGCGGAAAGACTCTCGGTTTAACGTGACTCCAGAAAGCTGCTCGGTTCCTCATCCAACTGTGGTCCTTTGGAGGTCTCCGCTTCGTCCTCGCCGACCTTTTTTGTTGTTGTTGTTAAAACCTGCGGTCACAGGGTTCCAGATCATACCAGAATGATGTCTAACTCCATAGGAACAGGCTGTGAAATATTCCACACAATAAAAACCTTTTAAAGCTTTGCCACCACCCTTAACCAATTAACCACAACCAGATTCTGAGAACTCTAAACCTTGACCACTCCCAGCCCACGTCACCTCATGTACCAAGACCAAACCGTCACGCTTGAATCAAAGCTGCGTCAAGAAGTGCTCCAAGGGAAACAAAACACAGGAGTAGACCTGAGATGGGTTTACTGTAAACATGACTTGTTTTTGGTGACACAGGGGGTGCTAAGAGTTGACTGTAAAAAAAAAAAGTGTGAGGACAGGGTTGCCCTTCACAAAATTTACAAAGCATGCCCTAATGAACAGTCATGACTGGCAGCAGTAGTCATTTCCACATGAAAAGCAAATCATTATGTTCATTCTATTATGGGGTAATGTTAATGAGATTGTTTAGGCCTGTTGTTATTTCTGCGTTATGCTATGCTTGGCTTGCTTCAAACAGACTTAAATGAAAGTAATCTAAATGATTTTATGATTTGAAGACGTTTTCATTAAATTTAAATCAGGAAAATGGCTGCTATAAACAAACAGTGCTGGAAATGTTCAACACAATTAACCACGCTTGCCCAGCAGACATGGATACGTGCGTGTACACACACTTTACATACACGCACACACACACAGTTCTAAGAATGCCAATGGAAAAATGCCCTTCGTGAGGTCATTCAAAAGGGCAAAAACAGACCTATTGTTCCCATGTCTGACCCAAAAAAAAAACAACAGAGGAAATACATTGGTTCAACTCTATGACAGTCGCCATTTACACATAAAAACATCAATACAGACCCATATATTTTTCTTACTGTAACACAGGCCAAACCATCCGAGTAAGTAATAACCAGATACATGTTTTTATACAACATTTGTGCCTTTTTTTATTGAAACATAATGAATAAAGTTCACATCAGGATTTTGAATTATAATTCTTATTGCCGATAACTGTAGTATAAGACATTGAGACAGTGCAACAGAGTGCAGTCAAAAATAGTGTCTAGTATCAGTTCTTTAAGACAGTAGCTAAATATGGTCCAAAGCAATGGATAATGACAAAACTGGCAAACCAAATCTATCACTATGTAATTATAGTCATATACACCGATAGTTTAAATGCAAAAAGAAACAATCCAAAAAACAAAAACACTTTGTTTTGTCTGCAGGTCAGAACAAGAACTTGGGTTACTATGTAGTATCCAGTCTCTGCTAAAAGAATTATAACAGAGCAGTTTGGTTCATCTCATGATGTGAGCCTGAGGTGCCCACATTAAAATTTTATCTATTGTGCCTGTTAGCCAGATCTAGTTTCTTAGTTTTAGGTTCAGTTCATTATCTGGATCATTATTCTAACCATTCTTTAAAATCGAACATATATTAAACATTTCACGTTAAGAATATTGGGAATACTACTTGACTGTAGTGTTATTTTAAACATAAGGACACCAGTTTTTTTTTTTTTTTTTAATCTTCAGCACTTTCAGACACAATATTATTATCAGTCCTTCATGTTTCTACTTCTGTTTGCCATAAGCAATACTGCAGTAATTGAAATACTGTTTCTTCTTGGAATACTGTTTTAATACTGAACTCCTAAAAGTGATTACATTTGGCATTGCGAGGTAATCTACTATAGGCTACCACTTTTACGAGCTTAGTGATTGAATCTTTTCCTTTTAAAAAAAAAAAGTCTTGTTTTTTTATTGCTTTCGCAAAATCAGGAATGTTCTGGAATGTTTGCTTAGTGTTATGAGCCACTTTAAAACTGAGAACCAATGCTATTAATTAATAAGTAATTAACATTTCCTTTTTCAACTTTCTATACCAAACATGCTCTCTCTCACACCTTATCCTTCATTTAAAAAAAATACAAATAGAAAAAAAAAAAACATAACAGTACAAGTTATAAGGATTCATGGTACTTTTACATCAAACAAAGTGGTCTTAAACTGCACTGTGTAAGGGCATGACACGGAATAGCACAGAACAAGAGTCACCACACAGCAAAACAGAGGGTCTCAATGCTGAGAAGCCACTGTTCATCCTGTTGCCATGCCAACACAGTGCAAAAATGTTTACAGCGCCATGCAACACAGTGCAAAAGAAGAGTGAAAATCACAGTTTGTCAAATATCAGTCTGGCAGACCTGACTAGGATGACGGTGGTCTCCCTAAAATTCTCCCAAATGCCCCACAAAATGTTCACCCAAAGGAGTATTTGGGGACAGACCTTGGAAATGAGCGTGTGTGGTATTTTTCTTTCTGGTCATGGTTCCTGAATATCCCTTTGAGACATACGACTTATCAAACGTTTCTGGACACATTTTTTTTTTTCCTTCATGTTTACATTTAAAACAACTGACTCTCATCAAAAGCTTTTACAGCTATAAAATGGATTATGGAATTTAGGCTCTTACAGTAGCATCAGTCTTTTTTAAGTAGCCTCCCAACAGAATATGCTCCCATCAAACACAGCATATTTTCAAAATGTAAAAATGTAACAAATGTTATAGGAGTACTATAGTGAATCCTAGTAGTACGGTTTTCTCGTGGATGTGCCTATGCATTGCAAGCTCCTCGTCTCTCTGGCGTCTCCCCCGTCTCTGTGGTTAGAAACGACCGACCTTGGCATCGCCAATGGCACCCCAAACGTCGAACACAAATTCATCAGGGAAGGCAAAGTCTCCGAGCGTCTCGTCCAAAGCCTCTGCAAATTCGTCCGGGTTCTTTTTGTCCTTCCCTAACTCCACCATTGTGGCCGCTGTCAGAGAGAGAGAGAGAGAGAGGGGTAGATGGGAAGAGGATCTTAACGTCACGTACACACAAAACAATAACCAAAGCAGCGGCCTTCACAGACAACTGTTTTTTGTCCATAAGTTTTATTCTAACCGTGGCATTACTCTCATGCTTTTGCGTAAATAGTGACTCATCTTTCCTCACCAAGTTCACTGTCTCTAATCCCCATGTAGTTTTCCAAAAGGTCATCCACCTTTTCGATGGCCTTCTCCTCAAACGCAGAGGGCTGCAAAAGGGCACACATGTTTATATCTGACACCTGGAGCTGGTGGAGTTACTTTCACTCATTTAAAAACTTCAGAAAGTGTGCGCATGTGCACACACACACAAATATATATATACACTAACCAGTTCCTCAACTGTGGCTGGACCTTTGGATCTTAGACGAAGTGTTCCTCTTCCAGTGCCGAGCTGTACCCCTGAACCTGATCTGGCCCCAGATCTCTGGCTGATCATGTCTGGGACAACGGCAGTGAGACATAGTGAGACAAATGAATTCAGATATTTATACAACAGAAGCAACTTTTGCCCTGCCCTCAGAACAATTATTTACAATGTTAACACACACACACACACACCAAAAGCTTTCAAGGGTTCCACCAGCTTCAGGTAGAAGTTCTTCCCTTTGGGCAATTCTTTAAGCATCTTGGCGACCTCATAGTGTCGACAGCCAATCAGAATTTGCCCGTTGATAGATTCAATCATGTCTCCCACGTTGATGACCTGGATTTGATGGATGATACTGCCTTCTCTTATCCTCTGAAAAAAGAACGAGTCAATTATTTACGCATATGTTAACATAAAGTTGGACAAAGAATGTCTTTCAGATAAGCTTCATATCAAAAAGTGGGGTTAAAGAGGATGTTTGCCCTCTTACGACATGCTATATTTCAAATGCAGTAAAACTTTACAGTACCAGTCATCGAATAAAATTCATTATAGGTTCAAAGATAATCTCTATGTAAATGTCAACATGATGGTACTGTTGACAGAGCATGCTGTTCTCCTTTGTGACGGATTTCAAATGTACCTTCCCACCAAGTCAAATTTGCATTTCTCTCAAACAGCAGTGCACTTGTCTCTCACCTTGATAAAAGCATAACCAGCTCCATTGTCAGTGATGGTAAGTCCCAAAGCATCTTCCCCCTTAAAGACCTCAACTTCTTTTCTCTGACCCTTCACGTGAGCAAATATGAAATCCTCCAGCCCAATCTGACCTCCCAATAGTTTGTCCATGTCGACCTTATGGGTGTTCAGCGTGCAAAACATCACCTAAGAAAAGAAAGGGAAGAGTACGTCAATATAAAATGCCAACAAGTGATATAAGGAGGGCATGGAACTACAAATCTGTCCCTCACCTCTGCTGGTGGTATCGCAAACGCCTCTCCGATTTTAGCATACAGTTCTCGGACATTGCTGAACCCCTCGATGCGTCCCGTTGGGCTGCCGTGAGCCAGCTGGGTGTGGAAGATCAGACGAGGTCGTAGATTGGTGGGAGGAGGGGGCAAACCCTCTTGAGTGGCACCATCTACTAGTCCAACACCACCACCATCCATGCCATCAAGCCCTGGCACATTTAGGCCAGCACGGATGGGTTCAGCCTCTTCATTTTCCACGAGTGGAGATGCCTTCTTCCTTCGTCCCAATCCAAGTGGCATTTTGAATGCTTGTAACTGCACTGTCTTGACTTGGGGGGGGGTACAGAAGTGACAATTTGCTGAAGCTCAGTGAGCAAGCCCTACATATGCCTTCTTCTTTCTCTTGGCGACCAAATATCACAGACTGAAGACCTTCAAAGTTCACCAAGTGTCACGGTGTGGTTTGTTTAACTCAAGCCATTCGCACGCACTTCTCCAAACCTTAAAGGATTAGTAGGACAAAGCAGGGATACACATTAGAATCTGTAGACCAAGGAAGGATTTATTTCATATTTAACTGGCTACACTATGGAACAATATGTTTCTAAACTATTTGAAAGACTCGTCGAGTTTTTCCTATTAAGTTACATCGACATCAAATACCGAAACACTGGTTTAAACGGGTCAAAACGAGGGGCGCTCAGCATTAACGACACCATCTTCATACTGTATTCCCCAAAAAGAAGCACGAAACACAACGCAGCTAGTTTAGGGATGATTAGCTAGCGAGAGCTAATTTGATATAAATTTTAACAGAGGCATTGAGAAAAACAGTATAGCAGTAGGATAAGTAATCTAAGATACATATATTGCTAAGTCAGTAACGAACTAACTCTGTCTCACAAAACAAGACATAAAATGAAATCCGGGATTCACCTCATTCTAACACAGTCTTCTACACAGCACGAACAACCCTAGTTCTCAGCTAATGTTAGCTAGAGAGTAGCATATCTCGCTGAATAGCTAGCATAGCTATCGTTCGTAAACGTAGGGTTTTATATCTTGCAAACCTATATAGAAGCTAGCAAGCTAGTTAGCTAGGCGTGCCAACAGGAATCGTGGGGTAAGTGTCTTACCAAGTTAACAAGGGCTGTGTGATGATATGTAGTCCATGGGGGAAACAAATGTGATTTTTATCCAGATTTGTTTGGCTAAAATCTGATATCCTGTTACCAAACGATTGAAACTGATATCTGGTCGGCCCCAGCACAGCAGGATGAAAGGATGATCTACTGTTATTTTCAGTGAGGGCGGGACATCACTGTCTGCACTTCGCTGTTGCAACTCTCGTTCGCTCTACTAATGTTGATAATGTGGATTAATTAAATAACACACACGCTGCTGCCATCTACAGATACAAACACGTAGTGTGAGATAAAGAATCTATTTTAAACCGGAATGCCAAATCGATCTTGAAGTTTTCCGTTCAAAAAATGGAAAAAACTTACATCATTGTAAATACATTACTGGCTCCATCAAGTTAATCTGGTGCACCAAAAAAATTAGTAAAGTCATATTATTTCACAATCAATTTTTACGACTTTGTTTGCACCTGTGTTTGTATTACAACTACGCGGTCTCATGCTCGTGTAACCGAATATCTTTCTCGCAGACTTTGTCCCTGGGCTCTGAGATGATTACATCACTGTGGTGCCGTCACGCTTCGTTGTTTATGCCACGTGGGTTCTGTTTTTGTTTTCTCTGTTTAAGAGAGACGTATTTTGATCTTAGTGTGAACACATTAATATCCTGTCAAAGGTCTGTCTTTAACAGGGGTACAGCTCCTTCTGGTAATTTTCATAGAGTTAACCACACCGTAGCGTTCTCGACTCCAGAAGATTATAGTAATGCAAATATACACTAACAGACCATATTGAGACATTGGTTTCAGAGCATTTAATTCTAGGTAGGAAACAAAGACATGATTATAAGAAGAGCAAAACGTCATCCAAAAAATAATTTAGATTTAGCACAAACAAGCCACCAGGGAAATTTCACTGCATAGATAATCTGATCCTCTTATCAAATGTGAGGACTCAAATCCTTGTTCCCAAAGAATTTGTCAAGAGACAGCTTAGACATTCAAATATAAAACATACTGGTAAACTAATCACAGAAGCATTTCCCACATGCTGTTATATACATTCCACAAACACCTAACTGATTGTGCGTACATATGATCATGACCAAGTTACTTCTCAAAACACTGAGGTCAAACTTTTTGGCACAGTCATGAAAAATTTGCTAAAGTAAACCAGTCTGACACTGGCAGTAGTGGAATGCATTAAGTTCATAGCGTAAATCAAAACAGGACATTTTACATGAGAATTCACACTTTTAATATTAATTCATTTCTACAAGCTTTTAAATATGTTCTTATATTAAAAATTCATTATAACCCTACACATGTGCATACAGTCTGTTGGCAAAGAAAATGACTTACAAGCTTATTAATAACTTCTCCTTCTGAGGTTTTTCTCTTCTTGTCTTTTTGTCACCTAGAGAAAGGGTTCTCTTATTTTGGTCTTTGTTTTCCATTACCTGACAGAGTTCACAGAATCAATCAATCACACTGTGTACTACTCATACATTAAATATATCTGCAAAATATTACCAGTATTCAAGTGGATATGTGCATAATATTCTTGAGTTCTGTAATTAAAAGCTATGTCAGGTGTGTACGAACCTGAGATATACTAAAATTGTTGCGTACAATGCTGTACGGTTGATTTTGGAAGCACTGTGAAAAGCATCTAAGGAGCAAATTTGTAACTCCAAAGCCAAAGGCAAACAAAACTGGTTATGCAACTACCTCTTATCCCCCTAAAGTTGGTTCATTCCTAGCCCTGTGTTCTAGCACAAGCTGATTTCTGCCTCTGTCAAAGCCTTTTTTTTCTGTAGCCAAAGGCTCTTTATATAAAAACCCCAAGGGCAGATATCTTGGGTCTTGTGGATAAATGAGGGGACAAACAGACACAAAAATGAGATAAAATATATGGATTCCAATGGCTATGATCTTTCATTACTGGTCTAAATATGATTACTTCCAATCTTGAAAAGCACTATTTCGCATCACAGGTGAATTAAAAGAAAAAAAAAAGAAAAAAAAAAAGGCAGACAGATGCATCAATGCAGAGGTAATATGAGTTTCTCAGTACATCTGCCCATCAATCTCTACTTCTCAAATGATTCACAGTGATGTGAAAGTGCAGTGAAATCACAAAATGTATTCATAAATGAATACATTTGAGCAACAGGACTACTTTGGAACTGTTTCGTTATAAAACAATTATAAAATATCTCGATATTCCTTTGACGTGTTTAGTCATTTCAGTATAGTCTCTAGGTTTTTGTTAAAGCAGCAAGGCTACGCAGCAGCTAAGAGGGGGGTGACTGAAGTGAGCTGTCTGAGCGTTACGACACTCTCCTGACCATCTCTGCATTCAGGGTGGGAGAATCTGGCCGAGGGCTTCCCGAGCACTCTGTCCCAACTTGTCGGGGAATTTCACCAGAAACTCCAGTACCATGTCACCCCTCTTTTCCGGGCATTTGGACAAGGGCAGTCCTTCTGCCACAATCCGCTTCCTCATACCAGGTTTGATGACATCACGAGACGTGACAGTGATAGTCCTTCCGTCCAGTGTGGGAACGCTTACTGTGCAACCGCAAAGCGCCTGGTAGTGAAAAAGAGAGAGAAACAAATTGAGGATGACTCTGTAGCGTGTGAAATTCTATAACAAAAAGCATTCAACAGTATCCATGTAATTGCTGCCAAGCCCTCCAGCTATAATAAAATAGTGTTACTCTGAGTTTAAGAAACTGAATCCTGACTGACATAAGACACTCACATCTCTGAGAGATATCTTTGCTGGATAGATGATATCAGAGCCCTCTCTGCGGAAGACAGGGTGCGTCTTGTCTTTGACCACAAACACCACATCAGCAGGTATATTGGTAGGTGTCTCATCGCCCTCTCTGGGGAAGGTGATCTTGGTTCCCTCCTTCCATCCGCGTTTTATGTCCACGGTCAGGATCTTGTCCTCGCTGCGCATAGTGCAACCATCCACATTCAGCCTCTTGCGAGAGATCTTCATCTTTTTGGTGCAGCCTTTAAACACCTCTTCTAAGCTTACTTTAAGCTCGTGTACAACTGGAGGGTCTTTTGTTTTCTCACAGCCTCCATGAATGCCCCCTGCTCGAGACTTAAAGGATCTCTGAAAGCCACCGAGGCCACCCATACCAAAGGCTGCAAATGGATCGTCAATG
This sequence comes from Chanos chanos, assembly GCF_902362185.1. Taxonomy (NCBI): domain Eukaryota; kingdom Metazoa; phylum Chordata; class Actinopteri; order Gonorynchiformes; family Chanidae; genus Chanos; species Chanos chanos. Next base: position 16,539,070 of record NC_044507.1, read on the forward strand.
TCTATATCATCGTCCATTCCCCCGCCATGTGAAAAGAAATGGTCGAATGGACTACGGCCGCCAAAGAACTCAGCAAACATGGCGTGAGGGTCGCCATGAAATGTGTAGCTGGGGCCATTAGGGCCACCACACGAACCCTTTAATCCTGTCAAGAATGAAGAAACAGATTTACAACAACAAACAATGATCCACGGCAGCTGTAAGCTCAGGTTCAGTTATGACTTGTTCTCTGCTGTACATTGCACAACTGCTGTGACTAGTACAAGTTTCATTCATGACCATAAATTTAACTGGAAATGTCTATGCGTACTTCACACGGCGTGGAATTTCTTTTTGTAGTGTTACAACTGAATTCACGCTGTCGTGCAATGCCTCAGTGTAGCGTACTCATACAGCTGCTATCACTCTGATCATGTCTAACAGATCTTTGTGAACCGTCAGACAGTACAGGAATGTTGTTAGTTGTGGCTCTAGGCAATTAGCACAGCTGATCTCAAATTCTTTGACAGATAAGAAGCGTTTGGCTAAATTTAAAAACCGCTGAGAGTTGCAGTTAGTATCTGGCTAAAGATGGGGTCAAAACTTCAGCTGAGTCTTAAAGACAGATGTTCTAGCCAATATTTAAATCCAACCAAATATCCTCATAACGTGACGTCACCGCTAAAGCTATACAACCAGCCATGTGATTCAGATTCAACTTTCCAAGGTTATATGTGCGGGCAATGTGAAATATCTGAACATGTCAAGACGAGACCAGTGTGTTACATACCGTCTTCACCATATCGATCATAAATATCTTTTTTCTTAGCGTCGCTTAAAACATCGTAGGCCTCAGCAATCTCTTTAAATTTATCTTCTGCTCCCGCTGACTTGTTTTTGTCCGGATGATATCGTAATGCTTGTTTTCGGTAAGCTTTTTTGATCTCGTCCTCCGAAGCACCTTTCTGGATGCCCAATACCTTATAATAGTCTTTACCCATTACACACTAGTGTTAGTTAAATAACTTATACTTTATTAGAACTGAGTCGTCGCTCATCCATCGATATCCATCTGTTTCTGGATGGAAAAGCTTCAGTTATCAAAACACATCACTGCCGTTAAGTTACAGTGAGCTGAAGTCTTGCTGATCAAACTGACAGCTGTCAGTTCGTCCAAATCCTCTGCAGGGGACTTCCACTGCATCCCATACAATTCATTTGAAGCTCCGACGATCAGCTCTATGTAAAAATAAATAAATAAATAAATAAAAACATGAATTTAATCATTAAATCGATAAGTGACAAATATTTCACTGCGTCGCCGTTTTATCTGGCATCAGTCTACGTTACTGACTCAGCTAGAAGTGAGAAAGTTCGAGAACTCCTTTTCGTCTTCGATTTTTAGTGAACTGCAACGATACCAAATGCTCAGACAATATCTCCACCTATTGATATGGAGTGCGTACTACAGTCGAGAAAGCCATACTGTTTCTTTAAAAAAGAAAAAGAGAAAAGCGCTGAGAAAGATTGATCATTGCCCATTTAAAACCAGATGCTAACATGAATTTAGCGCGGACTCCAAAAGAAAATGTAAATTAGATAACACGTTAAATAACAAATTCTATTTTTGTTTACGTAGAAAAGAAGTATCTCCCATCAAGTTCTCGATAATCGGCTATGGTGTGCAAATATCTGTTATTATTCACATATTTCCAGTCAGTTTTAGCTGCCAGAGTGCGATATACCTGGTACTGTAGACACCAAATTAGGGTTTGAACCCTCGCTGGGCAATAACGCACAATCTCTCAGATTGTGTGTGGTTGTGTGTAACGGTTAACACCAAGTACAGTACAGGTATTATAGAGACGCACGATATAGTCAGGCGCATCATTCTTCTATATGGTAAGATAGAATTTAAAGAAACATTAGATATGTTTATTTGTCAAAATGTGTTCTGTGAGATCAACGCAAAACAAGAGTGAAGGTTTCTGGCACGCACTTTATAGTTAAAATTTTTTTTTGTTTTGTTTTGTTTTGTTTTTTAATTTGCAGTGTGACAGTAAGAAGGCAGCTTGTAGTAATTAAAAATACAGATGATCGATCAAATTTTACAGAATCTTTTCAGGTGAAGATTGCTCTGTGATTATGATCTGTTTTGTCATATTTTCTGGAAAAATGTCGCGCACGGTCAAAAGACACAGAGAGAAGTGTGAAATTCCTCTGTACTGATGTCACACCCAGACAGGTGCAATGGGCATCATCACACAGCATGAAGTGCTTTTTAAATAAGACCTCTATGCTTAGTCTGAGAGTGCGTGTTCAGCAAATCACTGCCATTCTAAAGCCATGCAATTGGAGAGATGGATTTCTAACCAAATTTAGCCTATGTTTAGCCTATTTACATGAGCAGACAAAACGAGTCTTGTCTTGAATTGACAGATATTGAACAATTTGGTGAAAATAAATAGGAAATATGAGACGTGTTTTATGGCTTCTTTTATATCACAACGGTACTTTCATTCAGCCCTACTATAGACTGGACCAAATTCAAGTAACTGACACTCTCGGCTGGAGCAAAAATTATGCACAACTGCAGATTTTTTCAGATCTTTTCCACAGCTGGTGTAAATTATCTGTCCCTCCAAATAAACTTGGTTTCTCAGCCAGGTGGTTTGACCATTACTTGCCCGGCTTATCTAGTCTACTCTAACAGACGCAAATAAGGAACACATTGTAACGGATGATCTGGAGCTACGAAGCATAGGTCTAATTTAAGGAGCGTCCCATTAAGCAGTGCAATAGAATGTCTCCCTTAAATCAGTGGCGGGCTACCTGAAAATCGGCCCACAGACTCATTTTAGAAGCGGGTTGGTGACATTTCTGTCCTGTACGCACACACCATCCTGACCCTGCTTTGGTATAGTCCCAGGGGGAGACTGAGTGTGAAGTGTGAAGACAGTCGTGGCAGTTTCACTCCTTTATAAGTTTGTGTCTTACAAGGTCACCAAGCTGTTTGTCGGCAAAGGCATGGACGTGTATATTTAGCCTCGTGAACGACGCATCATGGATTATGTCTTAGGACTCTCCAGTTTCGTCTTCAGAGGGCTGGTCTGCACACAGATGGGGCGAGTGACCGGAGGACTGCCTCTCATGTGTAACGAGGTGGATGAAGCTGTTTCTTCTCGTTACTACCCTTTCTGTTATCCTCAGCTTCTTCTCTCATACTGACAGCTCACCTCAACCAGGGACTCTGCTGCTGTCTTTCACTGGATTACAAAAGACTCAAAATGGAACAAGAAATATAAAGCAGAGAGGATTGTGTAGAGGTTCAATGCTAGAGGACTGCACAGTCACAGTCACTGAAAAATAAATAAGAACGCTGGAAACTCGATTTCACCCGAGAGACACCAATTTCCACGCACCTTCAGAAGATCCAGGCATTTTCCAGACTTTTTTCTTTAGCGAGTGAGTCGGTGGACGTGGAGGAGTCATGGATGCACTGGCTTTGGAGGCAAAAGGTGCCAAGACAGAGAGTGCACCAGCTCCCGCCGCTTCAAAACCGAGACCAAAACCTCCCAAAAAGCCAAAGAGAATAGTTTACTTTGAGGTGGAGATTGTGGATGCAAAGACAAAGGATAAACTGTTACTTCTAGACAAGGTGAGTAGCTGTCCAAGTCAGTTTGTTTTGACTCAGCATCCTATGTGAAAATAAGCATAACATTATGAAATGAGCATATTTTTTCCCTTGTGAATAGAGAGAATATGAAGACTGTCATTTACTACACTAATGGAAATGGATTCGGCCTCACATAGAACCTCTTTCTCATCTATGAACTCACTTCATTGATTTCAGTCTAATTCGTTTCAGCCTATGACAGTCAGCTGAGATCCAGTACTAGTGGCAATCAAGTGGAAAGAAAATTCCTTTGCGTAAACTCAGAACCACACAGTCAGCAGCTGCAGTAATTTAGCTGTAATTCTAAGTCGAGTTCCATACAGACATTATGTTTACTAGAGGATATAATCAGACTGCTGTGTAAAGATCCCGTTACGTTTGGAAAGTAAGAATGTCTTTTGGGCTCAGAGGAATCTGGATCTTGGGTCGAGCCAAATAAAAGCAATGTGCACTGACAACCAAGCACTGGTTCACTATGCATTTAATCAACGGTCTGAGGGTCTCAAATTGTGCTGATCAATTTGCAGTTTGAAATTACAACTCAGAACAACTTCCATGTTGTCAAACTTACTTTCTTACTACACAGTGTTCGTAAATCTTAAATGGAACCTACTTGATTGTGACTTGTTTGCGCCTTAAAATATTTCCTGATTGTTCTCTTCACTCTAAATTTAGGTAGAGCCAACTGCGACGATTTTGGACATAAAGTCAATGTTTCACAAATCAAGTAAGTACCGGTAAAATATATGGAGAGATATTCAACAGGTGAGCCATAGTGTATGTATAGCTAGAAAATAATGCCATCTATATCAAAAGCCTCCTAATGTCAAGTGTTTGTTAACTAACCAGTGAACCCTTTATGTTTAGGTTAAGTTGATGACAATGTAATAATGGTTTTAACACATTCTAATGTGTCAGTCTTTGATTTCTACAGACCAGCGTTGGTATCCTGCCAGACAATCTTTAAGCCTGGACCCAAGTGAGTGTATCATGTTTCTTACCACTGCTCATATTTTTATAACTCATCTCATCTGCGAGTCCTGAGCAGATTTATGGGGCTGACTTTTGTCTTTGAATGTTAAAACCCGATTGTGCAGTAGTTCAGAGGTGAGTTTTATTTAGACGCGTTGTTATGATTGACTGGTGGCTCTGATGCCCCACAGAGGCAAAGTCGTTAAAGGATGAAGACGTCCTTCAACAGCTTCCTGTTGGTACCACGGCAACTTTCTACTTCAAGGACCTGGGGGCCCAGATTGCCTGGGGCACTGTAAGTTTAATCTGACTCAACCTGACTGATTACATGTACACATACTCTCATATAAAGACATATGTACCTCAGACACCACACACACACACACACACACACACACACACACACACACACACACACACACACACACCTACACACAGAGGATCCCCTCACTGTTGCCAGCAAAAAATGGTGTAGATCATTTTGAGTTGTGTGTATTATCTATACAGTATACATGGACTTACTCACAGAAAGATTCCCGGTCCTCCGGTTCAGTTTTCTCTCACCTCTCAAGCCCCCCTATCGTTTTTCCCAGAACATATAATCTCCCAGGCACCATGTTCTCCCATGTGTTTATCCCCTCGTCCTCCTGTTCACCTTCTGCTGGCTCAACCTCCTTTCCCATACTCCACTCGAGTCCCGCAGGATGTGAATGCAGGGGTAAAGTTGTGAGAGGGTCTGGGTTAAAGGTCACATTGCCATAGTGAGTGTCAGTAGAGTAGAGCCCATGTCTTAAGGAGCTAAATGACAGCAGCTCAGTGACACATATTTTGCTGATGGCTGCGCTGACTTCGTGTCAATGTACAAAGTTCTCCGTAAACTCATTAACAGCTTGTTGCTCCATTTCTGTTTCTGTTTTTTTTTTCTCCAGGTGTTCCTGTTGGAGTGTGCTGGACCGCTCTTCATATATCTGATGTTCTATTTTAGACTACCTTTCATCTATGCCCCAAAATATGACTTCACCACAAGCAAACATTGGGTTGTGCAGTGAGTATCTGCTTGGATTTCCTTAGGCACTGATAACATCCGTAGAGATTTTCCATTAATCCAATCAGCCCTTGCCCTGTTATGGCTTGTTGATGTGTTGGTGTCTGTTGATAGAGGACAGTAGGCTGACAGAGTTTCATGATCTCAGTCTTGTATTGCCAATCTCCCTATAACAGGTTATGATGAGGGTTTGAAAAATTCTTGTTTCCAAGATATTCTCTGGTCTCATTCAGTATAGCATGCATTTGTCACTCCTTCCATTATGCGAAGAGGATCTTGGAGACGCTGTTTGTCCATCGCTTCTCTAATACCACCATGCCACTAAGGAACATTTTTAAGGTGAGGAATCTGAGTGACAGGAACAACAACAAAAACAAAAAAAAAGCCAGTCCTTTGCCCTCTGTCCTTCAAGAGTTGGTTACGGAACATGCAAACATAACCCATATATGGAGGCGCAAAGACGTTTATTCATCAGGGCGACAAACCACTCTATTTGCATTACTTTCCGGATAGCAAACAAAATACTCGGCAGACATGTTTCTCTATCTGGTTAACTCCAGCGGTGGAGCTTTCATAGTATTCCAATCTGTGGAAAACAGTCATTTCAAACACTCAAAGTCTTAATGACTTTATTCAAGGCTACGTAATGCTATTTTAAAAATCATGCGTGGGATTGGTGCATTTGAGAAGTGGGAACGTCTGACAGCAAGCAAAATTGAACTAAACAGTAATATTTTCCATGGCCTTATTCATGTGGCCTTTAATGGCAAAACTGGTCAGATTACTATTGTAATTTTATTCTGTTTTTCACTAGAACTGTTCGTATTACTGGTGCTCCGCAGCTTGGATGGCCTACTACATTAACCATCCGCTCTACACGCCGCCTTGTAAGTCATGACTCCTTATTCAGAACCCACATGTCATTCTATGCCCAACTAACTCTCTCACTATCACTAAGTTTGACTCTACATACAACATGTGCATTGGTTCTCAGACTATGGGGAGCAGCAGGTGAAGACAGCTCTTGCTATATTCCTGGTAAGCTCTGCGTTCCTTTGTCTGTATCTATGTTTTCCTCTTTCCCCTTGATGGTGTACAGTCTTGTCATTTTTCTATACCTCTCTGATCTCCTCAGTTCTGTCAGCTTGGGAATTTCTCCATCCACCTTGCCCTTCGGGATCTCAAGCCTGCCGGTGAGCTTTGTAAAACACACCACTGTCTGGAACAGTGACGTGTAGTGTGACCTCAGCTCAAATATTAATGCAACGTACATATTCACTGTCACACATCTCCAACTCAACCAGGATTTTATGGTAATGTTAACCAAAACACACGCAAACTGTAATATTTAAGATAGTGTGCAATAGCAATTATTCTCTCTCATTTCAAGGTTGTAAGATGAAGAAGATCCCATATCCGACCAAGAACCCGTTCACTTGGATTTTTGCGGTTGTCTCATGTCCCAATTACACTTATGAGGTGAGACCCTTGTGGAACCTGTCACAGTTGTATTTTTACCCTGCATATTTTTGGGGTGGGGGGTTGATATACAGGTCCTATACTCTGGGAGCCTGGGTTATTAGGTACACCAGCACATTCATGTAAGTGGATCCTTCCCACAGACAAGGAGTCACGTGGTCATGGACAGCTATGTAAAGCAGGATCCAGTTGCTGTTCAGCTGAACGTCCAGGGCAAACTGAATGACATACGTGACAGAGTGTGGCATGGTCATTGGTACCAGGCATGCTGGGCTTAATATCTCAGAAACAGTCACACGCCTGGCCTTTTCACACACATCAATACCTGGGGTTTAACAGGAATATGCAGTCAGTGGTAGTCCTGGTGGCCAGGTGACACTGTTGAATAAATGGACCACAGGACAAATGGTAAGAATTGTGTAAGTTAACAGCCAGGTCACAAACAACACAGTGTAACAGTGGTGTGTGTAGTTCAACATCTCAGAGCACACAGGTCATGTGACCTAGTCATGAATTGGCTATATCAGCAAATCAGGCTCTACTCCTGTTAGCCAAACACAAGAACCAGCAGCTGAAACAAGCACTTAGTCACCAAACTAGACCTAACTGAGGAATGGAAATACTTTGCCTGGCCTGACCACTCCTGGTTCCTGTTGTGTCATACTGATGGCAGAGTCAAGATTCGGCGTGAGCGACAGTTCATGGACTCATGTGGCCGGTGGTCAACAGTACAGGCAGGAAACAGTGATGCAATGGCGTGGGAAATGATTTAGGTTCCTCGATACCAACCAAACAGCATTCGAACGTCACAGGAAATCTGGCACATTGTTACTGACCAGGTGCATCCTTACATGTCTGTAGTTTGTCCTTCATCAGATGGATACTTTCAGCCAGACAATGAACCATGTCCCAAAGCATATACTGTCTCAGAATGACTCCAGGAATGACAGCTTTGCCTGGGCGGCATGCGCGGTCATCAAAACTCAGCATAACAGAGCGCCTTTGGCTTCAGATGGAACGGGCTATTTTAAACATGAATGTATGTTGTTCAGTTTGCAACAAATCCATGATGCCTCGGTAGCAGAATGGATCACCACTCCCATGCGATGTTTCTAATGCCTTGTGGAATTCATCCAACAACAAATCCTGGGGTCTAAATTAGATTGGTTTACCTGGGCCCTGTTTCAGGCAACGGGTATAGTGAAAACTCAGAGTTAGTTAACTCAGACTAAGTAGTAAACCTCCTAATAGAAGAGCCCTATCGCTTTGTTTTGCTAGGAGAATGAAGCCATAGGCCACGTCTATTAGGAGGTTTACTACTTACTCTGAATTAACTAACTCTGAGTTTTCACTAAACCCGCTTTCTGAAACAGGGCCCTGGTATATCGCTCACAGAATGCAGATTTCTCTGTATAATTCTGGTATGATGCTGCCTCCTGCTGGTCAGGAGTGAAGATGTTTGTTTTCAGTATTTCCTTGGTCTTTCCCCATAAACACAATGTAGAACAATGCATGAAGAGGGCATTGCTTAAGCATATCATCAGAGAGTAACTTTCACATGTCTTTTGGCTCTAGCTGGGTTCCTGGCTGGGTTTCACTGTGATGACCCAGTGCGTGCCTGTGGCATTCTTCACCATCGTTGCTTTCATCCAGATGACCATATGGGCCAAAGGCAAGCACCGCAGCTACCTGAAAGAATTCAGAGACTACCCTTCTCTACGCTCTCCCATCCTGCCGTTCATCCTGTAAACGGAGACAAAACCACTTCTCTCTGGTCCTGTCTGAAGTAGAGTCGGCATTGCAGTGAATTCTCATATTGGTTCACTGACATGGAAGCGTTCTGAAACAGTCTTACTGGAAAATGTTGAGAATAACATTGAAATGGAGATGTTCCCTGGTGATCTTCTTCAGCGATATGCGCGTGGACTGTTCAATACAAACTGACTTTGGAAACTACGTCAACAGCAAAATCCAACAATCATTATTTTCACTGTATTCTCAACTGGATTTGTTTATTGGTTAGCTCTGACACAATGACCAATCAGTGTGCTTCCTGTCAGTGTTTTACTCATAGGTATAGCTGTTGAAAGATAGGTACACTATGGCAGGTAAATTAAAGTGGGTTGAATAATTTGCACTGCAGATTAATATCCATGTTTTTAATAAAGATGAAGACGAGTCTTAATATTTAATTATTTAAAAAAAAAATTCCAACTTATCTATTATTTTCAACTTATCAAATGTATAAACCACAATGTGTATTGTTGTACAACTGAGCAGTACCACCATTTTTAGAGAAGCATTAAGTGACCTGTGTCTTACTTTTTTAACTGCAGTATTTTCAAGCATGTAAACACAATCACACCTAGCTGTTCAAAAGCAAACAATAAGTCATTTTGGTAAGCCATAAACTAGCTTATCTTATTTTGTCCTTTTGCTTCCAAAGTTAATATGTGCAACTTTGTACTAACATTAGAATGGTCCACAACCTTATAGGTTTTCAGTGATTATTAAAAAGTGGAGACATTTTAACACTGAGATGCAGTTCCCTGTGATCGCTTAACAGTACAATAAAAATCATGTTTGCAATGCTGAAAGAGTGGAGGCTGATTCCAGGAAAATACACTCGATCAAAGGCACTCTAAGTCTGTCTTACCATCATATCTATTTACCAAATCTTCTATATCTGCCATATTAACACTGACTCACAATGCTAGAATGTAATGTTGCAGCACTGTGACAACAAGTTTGGATGTTTACTCATCAGTCAGCATATGCGTTGCCTCATTAAATGCAGCCAATTATGATGCACCGCTGCCTTTTTGTGTAGTGCTATGTCACTCACATCGTTTCAAAAGACTGTGATTGAGTCAAGAGGACCCTGATTTGCAGATAGAAATGAGTAAATGACCAAGGTTAATGATGCATGGTTTCAGCTGTTTCGTTCGTTTCATGTGGGTGTTTCATACTCATTAGATACTTTCAAAACACATTCAAAGATGACTGAATTACTTATCCTTCACGAACAAGTAAAACACTGAAATCCATTTCGACTTCATCACTTTTATTTCCTTAACCTTACATACAATTCCTGGTAAAGAATGCTAATACCATCGTACGCCTTGTCATTAATTGCACAGAAGAATAAGTAAATTTCAACCAACAAAACACTGAGATACATTTCAAACAGAATAAATTCAGAACACATACTGATGCAGGAAACTAAACAGTCTTCAACTCCATAAAAACAGTATCACTCCACTAAGCTGTCTCACTGTGACTGATGAGAGAGAAAGAGACAGGGCGTGATGAGAGAGAGAGAGAAACAGTCAAGGCTTGATGACAGAGAGCATCACGCCTTCATCAGTCCCGGAGAGAGAGGGAGATAAAAATGATCGAGAAATTGATGAAAGAGGAGTATGAATCTGGTCTCAGATATAGTTCATGTTTGCCCTTAGTGGTCTGGGCTCACAGTTTTGTGGTTCTATATATGTCTTTAAAGGACAACAGATGCTCATCAGAGAGCAGGGATTCAGGGCTTTGAACAGAGGTCACTGTCATCCTGGAAGAGGCTTCTCTGCAGTACCTTCACGTGATGCTCATATATCTTGAGGGCGGGACCAAGTCTAATTGACAGACCAGTCAATACATCACTACGCTGCATCAGGAGCAGGGACTTCCCATCTATTTCCTGTTCAGCAGTGGGGGGAAAAAAAAGATTTTTTTTTTTTTTGGTTATGTGAGGGGTTAACAGAGGTGTGCAGCATCAGATCTTGACAACATGATGCAGCAGTGACTGTCTTTGCATGACACCAAATCTATGCCAATTTTCTAACCTTCAATTTTCTAACATCACGCCTGTACCTACACTACAACATGGTTGATTCTCTCCATGCAGTATTATTTTTTCTCACCTTTTTTGGTCAGATCAAAAAACAAATGAAGAAGATATACAGCAGAGAGACAGTGAAAGCTAATTCTTAACTGGGTCAAAGTTGGTTTGGCACACTGTAATTCTAAATTACTGTGTTTTCCGTTTATGCTATAACTAACTGAGGGGATCATTAAGTATGCAAATTTTACAGTAACTTAATCAGTGAACATCTGTATCTATAAATACAACACATCCCTCACAGTGAGGCATGCGACGAGCATACGTGCTAAGATGCATGAGGGTTTCGTGCGGCCCGTTAAGTGTGCTGATGACTCCCCCTAGAGGTTGAACGCTGTACTAACCTGTGTTCGAAAAGCCACTGCCTGCTCAGGAAACCCCACAGCTGAAAAATAACTCGCCACATCTGCCACGCTCCACTGTAGAGGGTCCTGCCCAATCTCCTCCCTCTTCAGAAAACTACAGGGAGAACACAGCGTACAGCTCCAACTTCAAAGGGCAGCCAGACAATTTCAAAAATTTACTTAAAATTCTGAAACTTCAAAAGTAACAAAAAAACGAAAAATGTATGTATTTATATTTTTTGAGTGAATATGATTAAAGAACAACTGAAAGGAGCATTAAAATTAAAGCACACGGTGGAAGCACCCAATAGCACGGACAATGTAAATGAAGTTAAACTCTACATTTTACTCTGAATCACATGGACAATCTTACCTTCCTCTTTTCTTCTCTCCATTTTCAGCTGCATTCACATCCTGGGAGCGAGTCATGGCATCTACCCCTTTATTACTCTCTTTTCCTGAAACGACCAAAATATTCATTTTTACAAAGACAAATTTTACATTCTCCTCCAATCAAACACAGCTGCAAAAAAAAAAAAAAGAAAAAAAAAAGATATTCTCACCTTGTTGTAACAAGACAAAACCTGTCTGAGGTCCACCACAAACCTGCACTGCTTCATCTTGATGCTGTAGCAACACAGTGATTAATAAAAAAAAAAAAAAGAAAAAAGAGGAGAGTCATTCAGATGTGTTGTTCAGAACCATTAAACACAGCTGTGTTCAGAGGCACAGCAGCCTCTGCAGCAGGTGAGGTGAATGGATGCGCTCACCAGCGCGCCTCTGCAGTCTGCCAGCAGCTCGTCAGGAGTTAGCGCGCTCTCCTCCGCTCTCAGCCCCTCCTCCTCTCCCCTCAGTGGGCTCCTCTGAACAGAGGGACAGATGGCCAGTGGCTGCTTCCCCATATCCACCACTGCTGAGAGTGACAGACGCGCAAAACACTCAACACCACGTTTAAATCACTCTCACTCTCTTTTTATTTTTTGCGTGAGCCATGATACTTTTCCTGTAATTCAGTTTAACTAACACTTTAGTTTTGTCTGCTGAGGGGAAAAAAAAAAATCTCAACACACAAACACACACGCAACATGCTCTACTATTTGAACAGCCAATAAATGTTTTTTGTGTTGACCTAATTAACTTTTCACATAAGATGCCAGCACCTGTATCTCCTTGAAATCCAGGCAATACAATCTCTGCATGAGCACAGGCATGCTCTTGTTTTAGGGAGGCTGTTGGCTTTGTTGAAGTGGATGAATCTGTGGGTATCCTGGTGTCACTGCTGGTGAAGGAATCAAAGCCAGTGATGGAGTCTCTGGCATCCTGCGTGTACGAGGCATTCAGGCTGCTGTCTACCTCATCCTCATCCACACCACTGTCTACACCTTCTATTGCTGCCTTTACATCCTGAAAGAGATTATTGTTACGCGGTAGTGAGGTCAATAGTTTTGGAAGACGACCAAAATAGAAATAACACAACAAAAATAACTACTTGCGTAATTCTGCAGTAACACTACGTAAAACAATCCAATATACACGTGGTCATCTCTAAAGTGGACCCTATCGAGCATTTAATTTGTTTACGGTTGTTGTACGTTGCAGTGCAAATACTGTAATGTTTGCAGCACTACGACCCTTAATAAATTAATGGTGAAAACTGAACACTGCAGCACAAATTACAAATACCATGTCATCAGTAACTAAACACGTTCTCTCTTGGCTAAAAAGACGGAACCCTAACGATGTGAGCACTGGTATTTAATTAAATATTTTTGTGTAGAGTGTATAACGACAAACGCTACAGCAGTGACCTTTGCATCGGTGGGCTTCTGTCACAAACGTAGCTCGCTGATAATTGGACTGCAAGTAAGTAGAAAGAATGCAAAACTGTTAAAACAATAGGCAGTGTCGGTTACACGCCTCGCTCGATAAATAAAAGCGTTATGATGTGCTCTATTCGGTTTCTCTCTCTGGGAAGCGTTTCGGTCGACAGAGCAGTGTCGCACTGCAAAAACTGGATTAATGTCGAGAGCAGAGCCAAGGCCGCACACTGTCCAATCGGACGGATTGCAAACACAGTTCCTCGCGTACATTTGTTGGTACTTTGTCTTCGGTCGATGTTGATCAAAGAATACACATTAAGCCAAAAGGGGGAAATTCGTCACATAAATATACGTCTTACTTGAATACCACGTTGAGATAAACACATGAATTTGAGTTTGTCCACGTACATCGAGTGTGCGTGTCCGTGTGTAACTAGCTGAGAGGCGCGAGTACAAGCGCTGAACTCAGTAAAGCCCGCCCCGCACCTCAGTGAAGCGCGCAGCCTAGAGGGGAAACGCAAGTCTAAAAACTGGCGTTAACGTGGCCGCCTGAAATAAAAGTCCTGATAAATAGTTTCTGTAGATATGCACGCATCTACAGCAATGAAGTAACACGTAACTATAAAACCTAATTTGTCACAGTTTCCATTATTTTCACAAAGAACTAACTATTACTTAAGCGTACGTTGTCGCGGCCAAACACATACAAATTGAGTAGCAATGCCACAATAACATATGTGCTATTATGTTAGATGTTTAGATACCTTCTCACAAGCATCTCCTTCTGCCAGCGAGTTCGAGAGTCGCACCGATGACTTCGTTTCTACTTCGCGTACGCAGCTGTCTGTCCTACGATTGACTGTCTCCCTCTCCGAAGCCACAGGGACTGTGGTCTGGGTCATGTCTGTAATCTCTGATAAGCTCAAAACCCCGTGTGTCTTCATGTTTTGTTCTAATTGACATTTATTTTCATCATTTCTTGACTCGCTGGTAGCAGAATGCGCCAATGTGTCCCCCACATCCGAGGTGTTTAGGTGACTTTCACTCAGCCCCCCCTTCGGTGGAAATGCGAGTTTAGATTTGCTTAACGCTTTTGGCTTGTGTTGGGGTTTTCTGCTTGTGCTGCTTCCTTTCGTGCAAGTTTTCAATTTCTTATGCAACGTTTCATTACTGTTTTCGCGATCAGAAACATTCGCTTGGAATCCATTCGACCTTTTGATAGAGGCAAAGCTTCCATTGTTGGCGATTTTACCTCGGTCATGCAAGGTAGTGCCGCTCCCCGTCTGCGGCAGTTTGCATGTATGTGCACTTGCTTTAACGATGTCGTTCCCAGATGAACAACTTAAACCGTTTGTACAAACCGTTGCTCCGCACTTACAACCATTTTCATTCGTGCGAATCACAGCCACTTGATGTTCTGCAGGACCAGTCGGCGTGACAGACACGGGGTCAAACTGGTTGCTTAGCGTTACTTCCATATCCCCCATCTGATCATCTGTGGGACTAAGAGAGCTGTCGCCGTTGCCTAAGTCGGGGAGTATTGTTTGTTTTACCATAGATTTGCTGCTTGCCCGATCTATTTTTCTTCTACTTCGTTGTACCTTTGCCGCGTTACGATAGGAAACTGAACCCTTGTAGTTCACTTTCAACACCGTTTGCTCCTGGATCAGTTTTTCGAGTTCTAAACAGGTTCGATCTGGTTCGGACCCATGTCGTCTTCGGACCATCCTACAAATTCTTTCGAGGTCTGGTCGTGCTTTTCTTGATCGCAGTGAATCTATGGTGTCCAAAATCCACTCGCGGTACTTCGGTTCAGACATAATTCTTTTGTGGATTCAGTTGAGTCTTACTGACTACAGTGCGTCAACCCCCTCGCCAATGTGACGCTGCTTCTTCAGAGCCGCGGTCCGAGCCCGGTTGAGAGGAACGGAAACATTACTGTACGCGTGCGTTGCTCACATTGTGCGCTTAAGGTGGAATGCACTGGATAGGGCGTATCGGCACAAGGGGCATTTTAAGGTGGTATCGTGATGTTTCAGAGGAGTCCTAGTGGTGTATCGTGTCCCAGTCCCCCAAAACCACATTTTTTTAAGACATGGATTCTTTTACAAACAGCACCAAATGAAGTTGTAATTTTAACAATTAAAACTTTATTGGAATGATACATGTTGCAAAATATTATTTGTGTATTCTTTTTTTTAACATACTCCATGTGTCCTACGGGTATCTGTCAAGTTCTCCAGAAGGTAAAGTAATTAAGACTGTTAAAGGCAGAGAATATACAGTATTGTTTCCCGAAAGGTACAACAGACCACACCACCACCATACCTGCCTCGGGAGGAAAGAGATTCCTGTTATTGAAAATACACATAGAAAATATGAAAAAATTATTTTTTTTCTCTCCATGATTTAAAAAGCAAAACGAAGAGCATAAGGAAACTGAATGTATACAAAGGCAAAACAGAAGCGTAGACCGAAGCAGACACACACACACACACACACGCGCGCACGCGCACACGCACCCGCACACACACACACACACACAAAAAGCAGACCGACAATGTATTGAGGAGATAAGTGGGAGGGAGCTAGGGCATGTGACAACCACTGCCAGTCAAGCCGGGGGGGTGGGGGGGTTGAGCCAAGAGGACAAAGAGGGTAACTGCAACAAACTTTGAGGAGATTGAGTTGCATGAAACCATCACCTATTTGCTAACTCAGAGGATGTAGTTACAGGTGACATATCTGAGAGGTGCCCATAATCTTTGGATAACGGGTAGCTAACTTTAAGACGTGTTCAGAGCATGACAAGATACCACAAGAAAAAAAAAAAAAAAAAGAAGCTGTCTATCCAAAATTGTCAATAACCAGCAACCTGAAACAAGTCTAAAGTCCACTGCACAATCACCAAAGATCAAAAAAAGGCTCATTTTCTAACACTCCTCAGCACAACCTCAGACAAAGGTCATGGCCTTAGGCAAATACCGACCACTGTTTAGTAGCTGAGTTCATGTTTTGTGTCATGTTAATTAATTATATACCGTCATTTTTTTTTTTTTTTTAAATAATCCCCTTAACACCTTTGTGTAATCTGCACTCAATCATAAACTACATCCATATACCAACGGGTGGAGCTCTTTCTCCTTTTCACTCACCCTGCTTTTTGAAATCTAAAAAAGAAATAGGACACGCGAGACAGAAGCTGTGCAACGACGACAGAGTGAAACAGACATGTCTGAATACCTGTAGGTGGCACTCAAAATCAATATGATCCAAACACAGAAAAGCAGGGAAGAGTTTGATTTTGAAGGATTTGCTTTAGTTAACAGAATAAATGAACGAGTTGTAAATTTCAGAAACTGTATAAAATAAATAGAAAGGTGTGGCAGGATTATCTGTCATTGCGTGTCGTCTCTGGAGGAGGAGGAGGAGGGCCTGGACCATAATGGCATATTTCTTTCAAACAGCAGTTTGACAAAGCACCCCCCCCCTCCCGCCCCCCCCCGCGGTGGCCGTTATTGGATGATAAAAAAAGATACTTGTGTTGATTCAAAGACATTCCAAAGCGATGATTTGTTTGAAAGGTCTGTTGTTTCTTTTTTTTTTTTTTTTTTTAAACAGTGCAGCTGGAGTTGGGGTTAGAGTTGAGAACAATCATTTAAAGTTATTGAGACTACACTACATTTCATAACAAAACAACACAACAGTGCTCAGTTACATTGCATACAAAAAAAAAAAAAAAAAAAAGAGAAATTCACAGAGATGCGGGTTTTAGACAGACAGAGTATTTACTGTGGCACCTAGAGAACAGCTGACTCCTACGTGACTGAAACCAAATATGTGTGCTCTGGAAAGAAAAAAAAGGTTGATTATCAAACAAATTATTAACAAAAGCAAAGCTTTTTCTTTTTCTTTTTTTAAGTAACTAAATTATTATCACAGAGAATCAGAATTATTGCACATCTGAGTACTTCAAAAAAAAAAAAACAAAAAAAAAAAAAACGAGAGAGAGAGAGAGAGAGAGAAAAGAGTTGTGGGATAGTTGGGCTGAGATTGTCTTACGGCCTAAGATGTTAAAGAAAAACAACGAAAAAAAAATATGGTTGTCGTGTTTTTCACTGCCCCACATTTCATTCAAATATCTTTTAAGTACATATTTAGTTAAATTTTGATTCTGTGGTAACAAAAGCTCTAATAACATTTTTTTCCCTATTACACATATATAAAACCCACCAATGTCTAACCTAACCCCCACAAGACTGGGGTTGGGGTTGGGGGAGGAGGAGGGGGGGCAGTCAGCATAGAACACAAAGAGCTTAGAAAGATTAAACATGTGAGCAGCCAACATGATTGCAAAAAGGGGAAGGAAAAAAAAAAAAAAAAAGACATTTTTAACACACACACACACAAACACACACACACACACACACATACACCCGTCCCCAGTAAAAATGGCAGGGACGTCGTCATAACTGAATACTCTTCCTTTACCCTCCTCCAAATATTTCATTACAAGAGCTGGATCCCCAGTGTCTACAGCACAGAGACGGGGCTTCGTCACGCCTGACGAGGGCACACAATGAGAAGTCAAAATGACCAAATCGTTGGATTAAGAACCCTGTGTACCCTCACCATGACAAAAAAAACAAAAACAGTGCTTTACTTCAATATCTTTCCTTTAAAAGTGTCTGTATAAAAATAACATGCACCATTTGTATTTTTTTTTTCTTCGGAAATATTCTGCTACTTTTCTTGTGTTCACATCCACCAGTCTCATTACAACTCCCAAGCTAGGGTGCTTTCACAGTCCTTTCACTTTCTAAATTTTGGCAGGAAAACTGATAGTTTATTTCTCAAAACTTCAATTAAATTTTAAAGTTGTCAGACAATGCTAGAAAAAAAAAAGAGATGGATATTGATGTTTTGGAGCCTCTGCTCGTAATAACGGTATACGTACATGTGCTACGAAAGATGAACAGTGTTCGGGAGTGTGATCGTACTGACAGTCTTAAAGTAAAATCACTGTATGTCCCACTTTGAGAACCCTAAAAATGAGACCGGCCGGTGACTTGAGAGGATAGTTAGTGTCTTTAAAAGGTTTCAAAAAACGTATGAAACTAATAACAACTTCATATGGACAGCCTTCATGAAACAAAGCCTGAAAACAAAACAAAACAAAACAAAACAAAAAATGGTATGCTTGTATTCTTAGGTCACAAGGTGGACCAACAGGAAAACTACAAAAAAAAAAAAAAAAAAGAAAAAAGAAAAAAAAAAAGAAATAAGAAAATCTCTAATTATACTCAGGTTTTATTCTGAGTGGTCTACACTGCCTTAACTGCAAGCACTGAACCAATTTATACCCATTAATCAGGCCATCATAAAAAATTAGATTATGGTGACTGTGGTGCCAAGCTCTAGATTTAATAAATGTCATGTTGCCATGCCACCAAAGTCAAACCCTGCACCAGCATTTTTCAAACCTGTTTTTTTTTTCTTTTTTTAAAACCAGTTGGCATTAAGACAGGCACGTTTGTTTGACTTGGTATTGCTTGGACATCATAACCACAAACGGCAGCGTGAGGGGGGGCGGGGAGACCATGGGAATGAGGTGGGGTCAGGGTGAAGAATTACAGAGTAAGAATGAGATGCCCCATGTGCATTTACAAAAAAAAAAAATAAAGAAAAAAAAGAAAAAAAGAAAAAGGGGGAGCCACCCAGCAGCAAAGCACCTCTGGAGCAGCCAAAACTCAGTACCAGAAAAACAAAACCTATGCACTGTCCTCTCAAAAGGTGTCACACTACCTCAAAAGAAACACGACTGACAGTGACTCTGCCCCTTTGACCCTTGCTACAAAAACAAGAGGGAAAACATTACATGGATAAGTAACAGGTGATAATCAGAAAAAAAAGGCAACACTGCTGGCTCGCTCAGGATTCTTCACTCTCCGTTCATGTGGGGAGGGGTGAGGAGGGGAGGGGAGGGGAGGGAGGGGGGGTGCTCTATTATTTGTTGTTATTACTGAACGCAGGCTCAGTCCAGTTTGTTACCTCTCCCCTCAAAACCCCCTTTTTTTCCCCCTCTCTTTCTCTTTCTCCCTCTCTGCTCTCCCCCCCTCCTCTCCTCTCCTCTCTCTCATTCTATCCCTCTCTCTCCCTCTGCTGCTCCTGGGTAGGTCTAGAACTCAGCAAACTCCTTTCCGCACTTCTCTGTGAAGGAGACCCGTATTTCCTCCTCTTCGTAGTCATCAAAGTTGCTGGTGTCACCTGGGCCTTTGCACTTGGGGATGAAGGGAGCCTCCACCTGACACAGACACAGACGCACAGCACATTAAGAATTCAACACAGTCAAACAGCCCCCCCTTCTGCTTATTTCAGCCAAAATGGCTTTTCTGGCAATGACTGGGTCATTATGACAGTGTCAGGTTGGATTAGTACACAATACAGAGACCTAGTAGTATCTTGGGACTTGTTTCTCAGAAAAAGATTACCCCTAATTGCAGATTAAATAAATTTTCCATTTGAAATGTTATGTGGCCTGTCTTTGCCAGTGAAACCAGCCCTTCATGCCTTAAAAAGGACAAGATGTGTTACTAGTGACTGGCTGTTAGGGCTGCCCCTGACCGAAGACTTTCCTAGTCAACTAATAGTCGTTAGTTCAAGCCATTAGTCGACTAATTGTCACATGTTTACGATTTTAATTTAATTATTTAAATGTATATTTTTTGGCGCATCGGAAAATGGTCTGGGTTCCAGGGCGGAGAGAGAATGTTATAAGTAACATTGTGAACACTGTTACATTACAGAGAGATGCAAAACCGTAATAACGAGCCTTTGAAATATGACTTTTACAAGCGCACGCACAAAGCAAGCCGCCTAATGACAATGCTAACGGCAAAAGCGCTAATGATTCTGGATGTGTAGGAACAACCAGCGAGGAGACTGAACATTTTGTTAATTTATTTCAGCACTGTATAACATCACACAACTTATGAACTTATTAGTCACTCAGATACTTCAATCACTATACTTTACCATATATGGTAAGTACCATAAGTACCAAAAGATTAAGTACCATGCACTTAATCTTTTGGCACATCAGCACTGCATTATCATGACTTTTTTCTCGTACAATTACGACTTTATTCTCGTAGTATTATGACCTTATTCTCAAAATTCTTGGATACTTATGATAATGCTGATGTGCCAAAAGTTGAAGTATTTCGTTATTTGTGAAACTTATACTAAAGTATAACTTCACAAGATGCTCCAGGGAGCATGCTGCTCTCCTGATATTTCTCCTCTAAAATAACACGTAGCCTAAAATTACGACTTTATTCTCGTAATATCACAACCTTATTCTTGAAATCTCCGAATTTTTTTTCCCCTTAATGCAGTCTGATACTCTGTCGTACATTGGGCCACTAATATTTTTCAGATGATAAGTCATGTTTGAGGTCAACGAATGATAGGTGAATCTTTGCATGCACCTTTTTCGGGTGGTCCTTTGCACGTTCGAAATGACCACACACTTTGGATGATATCCTGCCCGACAAAGTCTAATAACTTTTTAACGACAAGGCGCAACTCCGGAATGGAGTTTGAGGGGGGTTTTTTTGTGCGACGAACCAAGCAATGAAAGGTTGGTCGACTAAGACTCTTTTCTTCAACTAACAGTTTGGTCGACTATCAGGGGGCAGCCCTACTGGATATTGCTCTTTTTATATAAGACAAGAGTAAAAGTAATGTACTCCTTATTCGTGCGCAACTCTCCCCAAAGAAAGCCATCCACGTTCAGCCCAGCCTGTCCTACAGAGCTCACTGAAGTCACACTGTAACTAACCTTCCTCTGGTAGATGGCTATCCAGTCGGTGGTGGCGAACCACTTGTGGCCCTTGATGTCGTTGACGCCGTTTTTGAGGTTACCGAAGCGCTTGGTCAGGTCTACCTGCAGAAGGTTCCTAAGCAGATCCTTCAGATCTGAGCTGAAGTGGGAGGGGAATCGCACCTGAAGAAAAGACGTTAGAACATTATATAAACATAAGCCACGAGTACCGGGACGTATTTTCAAATAAGGCAGTGTACCAGTGTAAGACGCCCATTGTCTAAATAGAATCACTTCCGCTCAACAGTGAGTGAAGCAGTAAACTTTACATTAATAGAGATGACACATGACTCAAAGCTCATCTTCAGCACTCTTCAACTGATGTCTTTTGTTATGTAGCAAACCACAAAATGTTAAATCTCACGGAGATGCTGGATGTTAACTGTGCTCAGCAAAGGCTTGCATTAAGAAAAAGTCACCAGTCCTGTTGGACAGTTGTGGAGAACTCACCTTCCCTGAGACTATCTTCTCATAGATCTGAATGGGCTGGTCAGCAAAGAAAGGAGGATAACCAGCCGCCATCTCATATATCAGCACCCCTAGAGCCCACCAGTCCACTGCCTTATTATAACCCTGGAGGAGGGAGAGAGAGAGAAAGAAAGAAAGAGTTACACGGTAGTAACGCATTACTCAATTCACAGGCATAACATGGAGCATATGATGAAGTGTCAAACGGACGACAAACAATACCATTACAATACTATCTCATCTCGGTTCTCACATCTGCTAATTACCCGTTGCCTGAGAACATATCTATTTCAGGCAAATATCAGTCCAAGTTCCTCCTATTGTGGCCAAGAGGAGGAACTCTAAGCGAACCAACAACACCGTGGAAACAGCATAGCTGTGATGAGGACTGTTCGTGTGGAAGCCTGGACAGAATCCTCTAGAATCTGATCTTTTTTTGTTTTTCAAAAGTTTATTATCATTATGTATAATGAATATTTGTTGTAATGTTTGTAAACTTTAATAAAGCCAGGTGAATGACTCTGTAGTTTGTGAAGTTGCACAAGTTTGAGTTTATATTCATTTACAGCAGTCAAAGCTCTGATGCTTCCACTGCATGTAACTAGATGAAGAGGTAAAAAAAAAACAACAACAACAACAACTACAACACTACCACCACAGGCAGGACTTACTTTACTGAGGATGATTTCTGGTGCCAGGTACTCTGGGGTACCACACAGTGTCCAGGTCCTGCCCTTCACTCTCTTGGCAAAACCAAAATCTGTTACCTTGAAAAAATTGTTCAAGAGAAGTCTTAAAAACCTCAAATACTATCCAAACCCATGAGTAATGGAATACTTCACAAAAGTCTGTTTGTAAACTGAATTTCACAACTTCAGCCCAGTGTGCCCCCCCCCCCCGCCGCCACTCCATAAGCATATTGCTACTTCTCAAAACAGTTTTTCCACTGATAATATTTGGGAATTTGGCCCAAGACTTAGCACCATTGGCAGATGTTCTGTCAGTGTACAGTCTTGCCCATTTAAGGATTTTATTTTACACGAAAGACTGAACGTTTCATAAGAACACCAAAAAAGTTATGCCAGCAACCGAGTGAAGATCTACTGTGTATTTCTGACTCCACCCTACCCAACCTAGTGTAATCCTGTATGTTTACCTGTATGTAGCCCTGTTGGTCGATCAGCAGGTTTTCAGGCTTCAGATCCCTGTAGATGAGGTCCAGCGAGTGAAGGTACTCAAAAGTCAGAACTATCTGGGCAGCATAGAAGCGAGCATGTGGCTCACTAGAGGAGAAAGGGCCAAAGAAGGAGATGTAAGGAAATGATTAAAAACCATTTCTACTGGCTGAGATTGTCAGGCAGTTACGTTGTTGCTACCGGGACAGTATATGCTGTTTTGTGTCAGAGTGGTCAGAGTAATGCTGACAGTTCTGTAAGAGGAAGGTGTAACTTGAACGCTCACCTGAACCTGCCGATTCTTCGTAGGTGAGAGAACATTTCACCTCCAGGAACATATTCCATTACCATATACAGATTAGTATTGTCCTGTAGAGAAACAGAGTAGAGGCATCAAGTATTGGTTAAGGCTCCATTCTTTCGGATGTAAACAAACAGACACAAATACACACAAACACACACACTCACAAACACTCACAAACACTCACAAACACACACATATACACACATATACACACATATACACACAGTTTGTACCTTGAAGGAGTGCTCCAATCGCACCAGGAAAGGAAAGCTGACTGCCTGCAGAATACGTTTTTCATTCAGCGTGTGTTCTATCTGTTTCAGCTTCACCACCTGTGGGACAAAAGCAGGGATCACACTCAGGCGAGTGAGAGGGCACGACACGTTTGACCTTACGGCCGGTGGCACCGCCACAGCAGCTCTGAGAGCAGTTTTACCTTCTGTTTGTCAAGGATCTTCATGGCGTAGTGCTGACCCGTCTCTTTGTGCTTGACCAGCATGACTCGGCCGAATGAGCCCGTCCCCAGGGTTTTCAGACGCTCAAACTGGTCTAGAGATGCTGTGTTCTGTGAGGAACAAACAAGTACTGACAATGAGAACTATGTCACAGGAACTGTATCGGTTAGGTTTAAGACAGACTTCAGACATAATACAATATAGTATACTCAGTATACAAACATAATACAATACACTAAGTTTACGAAAGGGTGTGACAAATGTCATATTTGTTTTGCGAAACAAAGGATTTTTAAGGGCTTTAATATAACATCTTTAAATCTCTAATTTCTATAAAATGCATTTGTGGGGAGCACTCTCCCGTCACATTTAATATGGTAGGTTTGTGGCAAGATGAAAAAGCAACAAATGCTCATTTCATTCTATGCCCAGCAGGGAGCGTAAATCCACTCCAATGAGCAGAACACAGATGGGGAGGTGCACAGAGTCAGTGTGTTAGTCATGCAGCTCCACTCCACTCCACTCCTCTCATTTATGTACTTGCCTGTGCTGGGTTCTCCCATTTCTTAAGGAAATCTTCTTTGGCTTTAGCGAGAAACTCCTTCACTGTAACAAAGAGAAATTGAGAAATGTTTACATACCTAACTATGTATTTGATACAAAACTTCAGTAGTTATTTATGCAGTTTTTTTTTTAGTTTTTTTGGGGTTTTTTTGGTTTTTTTTAACATGAGCAAGAGAATACTTCATTGGCTCAACATTGCTTGAGTCAGTAAAATCATAACATGACTGAAATTGTCCATGTTTTGTGATTACAGTAAAGGCTACCTGTGCTCATTCCATGGTTTCATGATTAACAGGTTTCATTTCTCTAACTGCACAAAACAGAAACTGCTAATATCGTCCTTAATTTACAAAAATATTCTTGAAACACGACAACAAATCAAACGCTTTGCACACAAAGGGACATTTTAAACTGGTTTGTCCAACACAAAGGATTTGACAAGGGCTTAGCCTACACAATGTCTTCAAGACGCTTCCATGAGACTGTGCACATTTGCATTCAGACGTGAAAACTTCTGTATTGCACCTTGTGTGTATGCGTATTTATGGCCTGTGGCCATCTCTTTTCTACTGCTACTCCAGTCAAACCAAATTGACTGGTATAATGTTATCTAACACTTCCTGTTCTCACCATGACAGACCAAGAGCAAAGACTCAAATCAATAACAGCTGAGAGAGTGTGTGTGTGCGTGTGTGTGTGCGTCTGAAGAGATTCTGTTTCTTTAAATGTAGTGAAACCGCAAAACAACCACGAACTTCAATTACTCTCTCTCTTTCTCTTTCTCTCTCACACACACACACACACACACACACACAGTCTCTCCATCTCTGCCTGTGGACAGGTTTTTGCCCCTCCCACACCGTGTCACATGTGGGCAAAAGTGCACATTTCTCCTCTTATCTTTATTGGGCTAATCGCGCTGTGGGAACATCCAGATTACAGGTCCTTCCTCATTCCTCACCACTCATATATGCCTGTGCATTTACTCTGGCCTGTCACAGCCTCTGAAGAGGACCAACTGCTGTCGGACTTAGAGAGGGGGTGGGGTGTTGGACAATGACAGAGTTAGCGTGAGGACCTGAGAAAACAGAAACTACGTTCCCCTTCTCAGTCGAGTTACATAACTCTCCTCTCATTATGCTATTACTGGCCATGCAATATGCCTACATATATACAGCTGCAAAAATAAAGGATACCCATACAAATCTTAAAAGAAAACTGGGCCATCGAAAACCTCCAAGACAGTTTCAGTGCAACTTGGACAGATTCTTCAAGTATCTGGAACTGTTGTAGTAATTCTATCGTTTGCTGTTTTGTTGATGGTGGCAGGAAGACACTATGTTAAGAATGCAGTTAGCAGATTCACAGCTTGATGGAGATCGGGTAACTATGACAGCCATGGCATTGCTGACACCGTGAAGCGGTGTCACTCTGGTATACACCGTTCTCATTAGCACAGAACTGCTTAAGCGCAGGACGGAGGTGATCCTCCTTAGCGTACACATCTTGTGGGGCTTTGGAAATGCATCCCACACCACAAAGTCCTCAGAAACCTTCACTGTGGGAAACGAGCATTTGGGGCCTGTGGGATCCCTCTGGAACACCCAGCATGAACTCATCTGATCCCTGAGAACTGGCTGAAGGATGACTCATCTGCCCGTATGACCTTTTCTTCCACTTCCCTGCAGACCCCTGTCTCTGTCCTTTACCCCAGTCCACTCGCCAGAGTCGATTTCTTTTGTGTAGAGAGGGGTCTGTGGTAGGCAACCCAACCACGGTTTCCCTTTCTGAAGTTCTCGATCGACTGTTTGATGAAACTACCTGTTCGCGCTCCCAGGATTGATAAGTCATTTGATTCTGTTTTGCCTTGTGTCTCAAAACCACTGCATCACACTTCACAAACTTCAACGGCTGAGGGATGCGTGCTTTTTACCGCTGTTGACCTCAGCTAACAATGTATTGCTCTAAGACCTCCAGACCAACATCACTTTCAACAGTTCCTTGGGAACAGACATGGACAAAAGTACCATTCAACGGTCTACGTGTGCCGCATGTGCCCCTGCACTCACCTCCGTTTCAAAGTCAGCGAGACCTCTCCCTGTAGCTATGGTAGCCACATAATAGGCAACCGGGCCCACCCCGCATGTTTATACAATGCTCCTAAATTAGCTTAAGAACTACAATGAGGTGGAAGCACTTACTTTGAATATAATGTGTAGGCTATCGCTAATTAGTCAAGTGTTTCCTTCGTTTTGTCAGTTATCTATTACACACAGTTGTTTTGGCAACTAACTGTGCACCCACTCTCACAATAACATATCTTCCGAGCTGGCCAAAGTACACCGCAAAAGATATGCCCGCCCTGGTGTAACGCTGCTCATAATGTATGTAGGGCTGTCTGACATGCCCCACTCTACCCAGCTCCATTATCTTCTGACCACAGGCTCGGCTGAGCCATCAGTCCAAAGACAGAGAGCCTCGCCCTGTACTTCCCTCTTCGTTTCCCCCACAGAGAGTTTCTGTTCTTTAATACAAACATGATTCACCAGGGCCACAAACTAACGCTCCAGTATGACTTCTGCTAGTCCGGTCAAAGTATAACCACAAAACCACTGCAGGGCGAAAGACAGAAGTGAGAGAGCTTCACAGACCACGGCTCACATAACGTTGGCTCGGATCAATGGACTGCCATGGAGAGGAGCACCAAAAACTAAACAACAACAACAACAACAAAAAGATTGTCAAAAGGGTTCCAAACCAAAAAAAAAAGAAAAAAAGAAAAAAACCCCCCAAAAAACAGACCTCTTTGCCAACGTTCACAAAGTTCTGCTCCTAAACTCTCTCTCTTTCTCCTACTCTTTTCTCTTTCTCGAGCTGTCTAACTGAACAATTCCGCCGCGGTGGCGTGGCCACAACATAAAAATAGCCACACAAATTCATAAACAGCTCAGTCTGTGGATTATCCTTGCCTTTTGTGATTGGTTCTTTTTCATCTGGGTACCATGGCTACCAGAGGAAACGACAGATTCCCACACACAGGCCCTTTTTCGACCTTACCGTCTACAAGGACCGTGGGACCCTCCGCTCCTCCGCTGGCCTCTGCCGCACGAGACGCAGATTCCCTCTTCCCAGCATGCCTCCTCGAGCTCTTTCGGTCACACATGGGCCCTGCCGAGACTCTTATATCCCTTCCTTCGTCCCCTTACATCAGCAGGCTCATGGCCCCTTTGCGTCTTTCTCAGGGAGATCTGCTCTTGCCTTATCTCTTCATCCACTTTCAGCTTCACAACGCTGCCCACAGCCCTTTCCCTGTCCACTAAGAGAATATGACCACTGTTCTACCCTGACAGTCTCGCTCTTTTTCTGGGCAGATTGAGCTAAAATCCCCTTCTGTCCTCTGCGCCCGATGCGTAGGGACATTACCCTGGCAAATCAATTGGACCCATGTTCAGTTTGTATCAATATTTATTTTGCACACACAGTTCTCTCTCTCTCTCTCTCCCCCCCTGCACAGACATTCTCATATAGGACACACAAACACAAACTCACGCACACGCATGCTATATTGATTCAAATGGGGGCCTGGTCACTAAGGGGAGGTGCACAAAACTAGAGATAATATCCAGTGAGAAACAAACAGTCAGACAACAGACCATCAGTCCCCGCAAAACTGTCAAGCCTGTCACATCATGAATCATTTTCTAATGAAAGGGTATGGTGAGAGACCACAGTAAAGTTAGAATTCGGGAGTTATGCTTGTGTTGTTGGTGAGTTAAGCGCGCGTTTGGGGTGGAGAGTATGCGAACGGTCCCTCCAGGCCTTCCGAACTGTTTGTTGCCATTGCCCTTCAGTGGACGGAATCCAGAATCGATCGCTCCGATCGAAGGGAATGGCCCCCGGCCCCTGAGCCTCGGTCTGACGCAAGCTGAGGGGGGTCAACTTGGGGCGCATTAGCTGTGAATTCACTCGCGACACACACACACACACACACACACACACACACACACACACACACACACACACACACACACACGTATATAAGAAAGAGCTGCGCTCATTTGCTGGGTATACAGCCTGAGGCCAGGCATTTAAGCTCCAGACAGGGTCCGAGTGCAGGCTCCACAGCTGGTCAAAGAGCCATATGGATTTAAAGATGGAACCAGACCTGGTCACACAGGCCCAGGCAAAGACCGAGGAGACCGTGGCGTGATTGGTAAGTCGACTGTTTACCCTAACTCCCTGACCTCATTTCTGTAGGTGCTGCTTCTTCCACATCCTTCATTCTGCTCTCTGTCTATGTCCCACACTAGCTTTCCCAGGCTTTCACGACCGGCCCATTGTTTGGGGTGATAACAGGTGACCGCAAGCAGGTGTCCTGGTGGGGCCCACGGCTGTGTCTGTCTTAAGAGAGATGCCTCTTTAAGAGAGGTCATGAAGCACGGGGACAGACCGAAAAAAAAAACAAAAAAAAAAAAAGTCCTTGTTATGCAAGCCGACGTGTTGTGCAAACCAAAGAGATATTTTTAGATGCTCTGAAAACCTACCTTGACAATGTGTCACATCACAGACAAAAAAAAAAAAGGAGGCATACGAAAATAACAGAGACAAGCAAAAGCGGCACAGGGTTTTTTGTTATGGTAACCTGCATTGGTAAATAGTAAATAGTATAGAAGATGATGGTGTTTTGAGTTAAACACACTCACAGTAGACGTGAGGATCCTTGCACACAGGGACCCTAACCCCACCCCACCCCCCCTTAAAAACAGGACACTCCGATAGGTTTCCCGGGAGACAGACGTACAGCTTCAGTGGAACTCCTGTAATGACGCAGTCAACACCAGGCAACAGAGCAAACATTGAGAACTGAACAAAAAGAGCTTTGTGTGCATGTGTGTGCTGGCAGAGCCATATCAGACAACAAAGTTCCACCAACAAACCAAATCTTAATTCACATAATTCACCAACATTATTCTTTCCCCTGAATATCAAAATATCTCAGGAAAGGACACAGAGCCCCTAAAATGAATAATTAGATAGCTAAATACCTTTTAAAATAACATGTGGTTACTTTGGTTGACTGACAGCAATACTATTAGGAGGAAATACATACTGCCCCATGGGTGAGAAACAAGTATTGTGAGGTTGAATCCAAAACATCACCCATACAAATCTACAAAAGACCTGGAGATCTGTATCAAAAACAAGAGTTTCACCCCCTTCTCCAGTAAGCTCCTCCCCCGTCTCGTCTATCCAATCACAAACGTGTTTGAGTCACTCAATCTGACAGCAGACTCAACCCACAACAACAGGCTGACTAACTATGTCACTCACTCCAGCAGAAGGCCTCTGGCTCATCCTGGGCCTGGTAATGACTGCCCTCCCCACCTCTACTGTCCCCGAGACAGGGTCCAGCCCGCTGGAATAGCCTCCCTGCCAGCCTCTGCAGGACCGACATAGAATGCAGGACGCGTTGCTGCGTGAGGCCAGGAAGCTTAGTGAGCAGGCATCCAAGTTGGCAAAGTGCGGAACTTCGAGACCGTTGGACCTGGCAGTTCGGTCACCGTTTTTTTTTTTTTTTTTTGATCGAATAGGTGTTTGCGTTTTGGGGTTTTTTTTCTTCCCTCTACGAAAGACTTCAGATAGTCCTGACCTTTCTTTATCGAATGCTCTCAGCGCACACAGGGTTGGGCCTTCCCTGCTCTTCCACTTCCTGTCTGGGCTTGAACGATCCCCCCCGCTCCTTCCTGTGGGCCGAGGGCTTTCTCTCTTAGTGCGATGCTTCTGTTTCGAGCAAAAAGGGAGCTCAAGGACCACCCAGCTGGACTTAACCCTTAATGTTCTTTCTGTCTGCGTGCTGCGGACACAGCCGCAATGTCGTCCTCTCTGTCCGTCTGCGCAGCGGAAAATGACTCGTCCTAGACTGAGCCTCTGAACCCAGTCTGCACCTGTCTCTGGGGATCAGGGCGGGCAACGAGCGATGTGGCTGATTGCGATGTGAGGCATGCTATGTGCAGAAATTGCACCCCCCCCCCCCTTCCCCTTGTTCGCTCCCCTACCCCTCTCTGGGTGGGGTGTTGAATTGTAGTACCCCTTCTGGCTGCTTGATCTCACCACGCTATTAACGCACCGGGAGGGAAAAAAAAAAAAAAAAAACCCACACAGCTCCTCACTTTCACTGCTGAATGTATCAACCCTATTCAAATGACATACAGTCACATGCAAATAGAAATTCACTCTTCACACATACATTCTATCAGCAGCCAGCTGCTGAGGCCTGCTTCACACATATCTGTCCCACCTCCCAGCCAACACACACCAGCAGACACACACCAGTGATGTCTGATGGCAGAGCCAAACGAAGACCTGCCTCTGGACTCACGGGGCATTGATCAAAATGTCTCAGACGCGTAACTAAGTTCTATTTGATTTTGTGCAAAGGCAATAAAATAAAGTTACACAAACGTTAAGCATTAGAGCAAGCACTAAATAGGTTTAATCAAGAGCAACAGTGTGAGAGAAACACTCTAGCAGTGCTGTTATGGTGCCAGTTTGAAACTAGTGATGGACTGACACAACAACACATATATGTATGCAGGCTATGTACATATGGATACATATACACAGAGCACTGAAACTATTTGAAGAGATGTGAAGAGAAAAGGTAGCTGTACAAGTAGGTAGAGGAGACGACAGAAGGTGAAAAAAGTGGCAGACATTAGAAGCAGAGCCAGTGGAATGTCTGCAGGCCACACGCAGACAGACACAAAGTGGTCTTGTCTAAAACACTGGCCATCACATGATGTTCAAAAGACTACTTAACGTCACACTTCAGCCCGGGGA
This sequence comes from Chanos chanos, assembly GCF_902362185.1. Lineage (NCBI taxonomy): Eukaryota > Metazoa > Chordata > Actinopteri > Gonorynchiformes > Chanidae > Chanos > Chanos chanos. The sequence continues at coordinate 16,569,968 of NC_044507.1, forward strand.
GGATCACACTGGCTGTATCATATGACTCCGCCTCCGTGTCTTTTCTGGCCCAAACCTCAGCACCCCCCCCCCCCCCCCCCCCCCCCCCCCACACACACACACCCATCCTTCCAACAGCTTTGACCTCTCCTTGGTGGATCTAAGGATCAAGTCTGTGCCTCACTAGTGCATGTTCAGGCTCTCTCCACCTCCATCCCTTGCATAAACAGTTCTGCCCTAAAAGCTCATCTTTCCGGCTGGGAATTCACTTCCACCGAAATCCTTTTTTTTTCTTCACCTCAGTTGTGCCAGGAACAATTCACTATTAATACAGTCATGACTGGAGAGATGAAGAAAACTCATGGAGGAGGAAAAAAAAAAAAAAAGAGAGATGAAATACAATGGAAATGTCCTTTTTGTGTATGTCCCCTTTGTACTGGGAGGTATTCCAAGCACATGGTTTAGTGACTAACCTGGTTAAGTTAAATCAGAGTAAGTAGTAAACCTCCTAACAGAAGAGCCCTGCCGCTTCATTCTCCTAGCAAAACAAAGCCATAGATAGGGCTCTTCTATTAGGAGGTTTACTACTTAGTCTGAGTTACCTCAGCCAGGTTAGTCACTAAACAATGTACTTGGAATACCCTCCTGAACTTATTTTAAATGGCCACTCATTATTTCAGTTACATATGGACAATCACTAGCATTGTGAGCAGCAATACAGATCTGACCAGCTCTGCTCTTCCAAAACCCATAACGCAAACAGAAACCAGAACTATACATAAAAACACACTGTCTAAACCAACTGTTTGTTTTCTTTTTTTTTGTTTGTTTGTTTGTTTTTCCACACAGCGCCACGGTCTTTCAAAGTCTGTCAACTGTCCGTTAGACGACATGTTTTCTGTAAAAAATCTTGTTGAGAGTCTACTCCAGAGAGACCTGCCAATAGCTCGATAACATCGTTATTTCATTTTCCTTCACCTGCCCTAACCCTGGGGAGATAACAAAATATTTAGAATAGTGAACATGCAGACCAAAACCAGCAAACCCAGTCATCTCTAGGGTACTACTGGCTTCACACGCTGTGCTGAGGTAATTTATCTGATCTTTTTTTTTTAAAGGTACTTCTTAGGTAATTTTAAAGGTAATTCTTAAAACCAGGTGAAACCTGTAATTATGTCTGAGAGTTCCTTACCATTTAAACTACTGCAGACGTCTGACCCTGTATTCCATTTTAACTTTAAGCCGCACAGTAAAATATGAAAAATAAATTCTTGTTCACACTTTCAACAGCGTTGCAGGTAAAGGTTAAATCCTGTAAGTATGCTATTTAATTTTGAATCTTGGAGAACAGAAGCGTACAACCATGACTTTTCCCACATACTGTCAGATTACAGCAGAACTGCAGAAAGCCCAGCAAAAATTCTTTCTGATTTCCCCAACGACACGATACTCATACAAAAAATTGAATAGTACATGCAGTCAAATAAACCATGACACATTGATATGTCTGAGGGACATTTATCATATCATCTGAGTCCAACACCACAACACTCCCACTGCAACGGGTAACTCGTTTGTCTAGTAGTGAGAATTTTTTTTCTACACTAACTCCCTCCCTCCAAGCTTTTTGGAATGAACTTCTCCAGGATAGTACATCAAGATCTGTTCTTCAAATCTACGTCTTTAACAGGCTGACGTTTTCCTTCAAAACGGCATGTTTCTGCTTCTGTTAATGTTTGTTTTGTTTTTTTTCTTTTAAATCACGTTCAGGTCTGACAAAGCATGGCAAGTGAAGGACCGCAAACAAATCAGCACAATCCTTTTATAACACACCCTTGCGTGAACCTTCTCTAATTTCGATCAGATTTATATCTCATACTCATACCTCAAAGCGATCCGACTGTGAACCATGGTACATTATACCTGGAATTTCTATCACTGAAATTACATAATTACAACAGCACTGGTGTTATGTAGTTAAAATGCATATCTAACATAATAACCATTTTGGATCACAGCAGAATGGCATAATAAAAATATTTTAAGACAGTGTCATATCATCCCGTAAGTTCAACAACATCTGACAACACATACCGGAGTTTGCAATGTGAAGTAAGAAGTTAGTCCTAAAGAGGAGCTGCAGGCTAAATTAGCTGGCTAGTGACAGACTAACAAACTTGCTACATTTTGTCAACTTCAGAGATCAAGACAGTTCGAACGGTTTTTTTTTGTAAAGCAGTCAGTTTTGATCTGCGCTGCTTCTCAGAAAATCCAGATCAGCCCCTCCATTTTCAATGGCACCTCTGATCCGAAAGCTTATTCCCAAGGCACAGTGGAGAGGAAACAGGTCTAGCTAAATGGGGCCTTAGCGTCTGTCATTCTGCATCCACATATGGAAAAATCCATAGTGTCCATAAGACAGAAACTCGCTGTGTCATTTCTTTTTTTTTTAGGAAATCAAAGTTGTGCAGACATTGAATTTCTATTTGTTTATTTCTGGTCTGACTGACTTGAATTAACGTAATCATGAATAACCACCAGTGAAAACAGCTTGGCTATCTAATGGCTTTAAAGCAGACTCACCGCTCTCCATCTCGTTGCCCTTGTTCTTGGCGGTGGGCGCGTTGCCCATGATTGCAGGCCAGGTAGGAGATCCCTTGATTCGGATTTTTTTTGCAATTTGTTTCTGGTCTCTTTATTATTTGAATGTACAATTTTTGAAACTGCTGCACTAGCTATCTACAACCATAACTAGTTGACCCTCTCTTATACCCTGACAGGACTCGCTCTTCTCCAGATCCGGTGAAGGAAAAAAGTCCGTAGGTTGGGACAGCCAAGCTGTAACGGCTAGCTAGCTAGCTAGCGAACAAGCGCTAGCTAGCTAACAGAGCGTGCTTGTTTGTAATACTTCTGTTTCCGTAGTGCCTCCTTGCTCCCCAGAGGTACAGTCCAATACGTAGAAACCAGTTCCGAGAGCCCGTCTTCGCCTTTATCTCTCTGTTCCTCACACTCCTTCTTTTCCTTTCTTACTTAAGCACTCAGCAAGGCCACCGAATGTCCACTTAGATAAACAGTTCTATTTTAATTCAGGATTGTCCGACAACCTTTCAGTGCAATGTGAACACTATTCTCTTTACAGCTGGTACTGGTTGCAATGACTCTTGAAGTCTCTGAATCGATTAGCTCTACCCAGCTAGCTTACTCGTATAATTCGACAGTCAGACCCCCACCATTAATCCTCTACCAACAGCTAGAGGGAACTCCTGCTTCACACAGAGCCAACCTCTGGGCATGTTCTATTGGCCAATGTACGCGTGACACACTGTAAAAGACTACTGTTGATTGGATTTCCTGCAATATATCCAGAAAAGCTAGGCTTGTGATTTGTCTGCTCATATCTGTCTGTACGATAATCCCGCCTCCGCAGACCAACATATAACGTCATCTATTTTCTTTTCGTTTATACATTAGTATGTTTTGCACTTAGTTAATTTATCTTCAGTGAAACAGTATGCATATCTATGTGGGTCTAAACCGTACCATTCGTGACTGAAGATGACTATCACTAAGGCCGCTTGAACGAAATGGCCTTGCAGACCCCTCCCGCCCGACTAATCCGTGATTGGCTGTCTGACGTCAAGACTGTCTATTTTTAGAAAGTTGGTCAGAATTTGAGGCACGCGGGCACCTTATGTCTATAGCATATTAAAAAGAGATCTGGTTTATGGCGCTCCTCCATATTAATGTAATTTATGATTTAGGTAGGTGTGATTACGTGCAAAAGTTGGTTAAATGCGTTACCCAGTGAAGTTAGTTAAAGGTGTCTGTCCGTATTTATTTTCGCAAACCGCTTTAAAGGAATGGACAGATATCAATGACAACTACACGGCTCGTATGAGCAATGAAAGTATTTAAACCTGTTATTCATTGTGGTGTTAGGAAGAATATTTTATAATCTTTATTACTGTCTTTATCAGTGAGTCATGTGATTTAACTGCATACAACCGAACTGTGAACAGCAACTAATTCTGTGACGAGACTGAAACTTTTTGTGTTCATGGAGCACCAGTTATTACAAGAGTATTTAAAAGATTTTGTTGCTTATAGAAAAGCTACAGGTTTACACTGAATGTTACACCAGTCAGTATAGCCTAATCTGAAAAGGGTAGTTAGATACTGACTCAATTAGGAACAGAATTAAAAAACAAACAATTATAATGCCAAGAGCAGGTTAGACGACACAAGAAAATAGCGTTGAACTTTGAGATTTTGTCATGGAAGCAGCAATAGCTCATGTTGCTAGGCAACAGCAAGCTAGCAGAAGGTGTCACTCCAAAAATGGTGAGGTCCTGCATAATACCACACTCTAGCTTTTTATGAATGAGAGGAAAAAAAGCATGCACAGCTGATCTCACACGCTCTTCTCTACAGCTCTACAGCACGGATCCTCTTTCAGCATCAGTGAAGAACAAAGAAAAATCAAAACTCAAAGTAGCTTGATATCACCATAGCCACAACAATATCTCACATAACAAAATACTTTATTTTGGCAAGAAAAATGTATATAAACACAAATACAGATATGTACAGAATCATAAAACTCCACCATACAGCCCCTTGTACACCAGTGTGACATAAAATAAACTTTTTTTTTTTTTACCTCTCCAACAGTGCTGTATAGTTCGGTTGTTACTGATTTTTAGATTTACTGAGTAACATGGGGTAAAATCTAAATTTCTATTTCTAAATTATTTGTATTGTACCTGGCAGGCGTTAGCATCACTTGCTACACAATGAAAAACCAACACTGCTGCATTAAAAAGGCTGACAGAACATAACACTAGCAAATAGGATGTGGTGAGTTTGAATGGTAAGTCCTGTTTCAGACTCACCTAATCCACCAGCCTTCCTTCTAGTCATGTTTTTTAAATGGCATGGATACGTATGTTCTCCTCTTACACGAGACTGGTTTCCACGTTTGGAACCGTACCTCTTTCGAGCAGTGTGGAAACAACACACTCCTTATAGTACACAATAGTGATTTGTCAGACTATCTCAACTAACAAGGAGACAGGACAAAAAAAACAACTTGTGACCTTTTGGTAAGAAAATGCTGGCTATAATGTATGGTTGTGCCACAGCAACTTCCATTTCTTCTCCTAAGGTACTGGATTGACTTGCCTGAGAGTGTGAGTCTGTAAACATAGTCATTTATTTACAAGAGCTTAAGTTTATCTACAGGCAATCCATGGAGTTGTCTGGTAGCAATCCAAGTGGGGCTGCTTTGCCCAGCGGACAAGATGGGGGAGTCATCGTGTTGGGGGCCGGATCAACATTCTCCGAATCTTCCACCTTCTCCGGACATCCTTCCCAGTTGATATGGAATCTGGTTACACGTGGATTGGAAGCCAAAATGTTTCTCTGGAGCTGGAAGGAAAAGACCACACAACAAAGACTCACTTCAAAACAGAACCAAAGAACAGCCACAAATACATTAAAGAGGAGAGGCACATCTGCTAACTTTATAACAGTCTTGATAAATCTTGAAGACACTGTCTTTAGAGTGAAATTTTCCCAAAACGTCTATTTTGCACTCTCAGCAGAACCCTACCAATTCACATTCTGAGACAGCTTTGCACTTAACGTCAGAGGGAAGAAAGCACACAGCAGGAGTGAATGAAGGGCTGAGTTTAGAGATGCTGTGGTCCATTACTGTTTCATACAACAGAAATGTAGGGATGTTCAAATGGTGGTTATACCTTCGAGGATACAGCATTACCATAGTCAATTATTCCTTTGCATTTGTGTTGTCATAGCTCCTAATTTCATGGGAGGGATCAAAAACACTAAATTCTGAGGAGTTGACATAAGGGGGAACTCTTCCTTTTGGTATACGGGCCAGCTGTAACATTTAGCTTAGCAGTGGTTTTGATTATTTTTATGGTGTGTTAATTCTGAAGGTCAACATTTACCCATATTTCTTGACTTTCACACTTTGAAATCAGGCAAGCGTAAGAGTAAAAATAGCTTGACATCCTGTCTAAAAGATAAACAGTGCTTTGTCACTTTTCCTCTCGGAACAACCAAAAACAGCATTAACACTTCTTCCAGACTGTAGAGCACCTTGCTCTGTTTTTTTTTATATCCTAACATTTAAAATATATATTTTTAGTACCTGGTCAAAAATATATATCATGTTTAATGCTATGGCACATCCATGTAATGTTACCCAAAAATTCACCATGCACATTAAAAGCAAACCAAAATCAAACTACCACTGCAGACAACACACATAAATATAACCCAGTTTCCTTACTTGTCCATAGTCTGGTTTAATGGGTGGATTCTCACGGAGCTCTGGGTCAGTATATTCATTGTTGACATAGTAGCCAATTCGAATGAACTCCTGTCCTCTGTATGTGCAGGTGATTAAGACGACTGTAACACCCACAGCATCACTCTCTGGGATCAGTGCAGTGTTGGGGGCATCGGCCTGTCAGGAAAGAGTGACGGTGGAAAGAATGCCCTACGTTAGTAAATGTATGAAGGTTGCTAGGGGTTCAGACAGTGCAGCTGGCAAAACCTGATTGTTGTACAATTTAATTGTTGACATTTGAATTCACAAAGGAATTACAAGTTAACTTAGTGACTGCATGTATGATACTGCATTTCTTAAACAGAGGGCTCAGTATGCAGTCAGATGCGTTGCTCTTTACTTGAGAGCATGCAATCACTACAGAAAGTGCCCAGTCAACACAGGGTTAAATGAAAGGTATACACAAATAAAGACACCATCACAGAGAAATGATGGTGCCTGACCTTTTCTATACTTACTTGGAAAACAAACATATGCCTCCCAGCTGGGACTGGCCCCACTAGAACAGAGTCCAGGATCTGGTCATATTCCTCACTTTCAGCTGAGCCAACGTAAATAATTTTCCACTCAAGATCTGAAACAGAAACAAGATCCTGAACATCCTTCAGTTTGTAACTACAAGTCAATATGAAATGATATGAAATGTTAGTATATTTTTTTGTTGTTGTGAGACAGACTATAACTGTAATTATAACTATAAAATGACAAAGTATGATACATATAAAGATCAAAAGACTATTAAAAAATACAAAGAAACCAAACAGTGGGTTCCATGGAAAACACTGATGAAAATAAATCAACTTGTATTTATTTCAACAACATGGAACGGTTGTTATAGGCAAAGAATCAGAGCAGTAAGCTAGAATCCATAATTACATTATGAATACGTTACATTACTGACTAAATCACGCTCAGCTCCTTAAACTTCGGTTAAAAAATCCATTCCTGTGTCCCGCCACTCTGACGTCAGTTCGCAATTAGCAAAATGGCTAACGACTGTCACATAGATGTTTCAAAATTGACAAGTGGGAAATTTCTTACCTTCAGGCAGGTCTTCCATGCATTCAAAAGTTATCTCAAATTGAAATGGGTTTCCAAATGGACTTGGGTTATCCAGGACAGCAACATTTAACACCTGGACCTTTGCCATAGTATTTTTTTCCAGTCAAGACAGTGACTAAGAATCCGAAATAAGTCAGCAGCTGTACTGTAGCTAAATTCGCTAACTAGCTAGCAACAGCGAAGAAGTTCAAGTGGCTAACTTAACACGCAAAATATTACCTCTTAATGCTACCTTAATTTTTCCACACTATTAAACAATCAAGTACAATTGCTAAATTAACAGATTCGAACGATATTATGATACAAGCTATTTTAAGACTACTATCGCAACTGATTTTGCCACTGAAGTTTACTTTAAACCGTAGCCTGGTAGCATTAAGTGGTCACATATTTAGCTTAAGTTAGCTTTTTTGTCGTTACTGTGACGCGGTATTAACAGGACAGAGCACCAACAGGCTAGCTACTCGCAGGCTGTCATACAAAATTCATCTTGGGTCCATTAACCCCAAAGCAGCAGTCTCAAAAGCAGCCACATGTCAAAATGAAGGATTACGAAAATAATCAGATTGCGTCTGAGGTCTTCTGTCTTTAAAATGCTGGACAATGCAACACTTGCCCTGTCGTTTTTACATTTCAGACACCTTCCTGCCAGGGTATAGTTAAGGAAATAGAAGATTGTTGTGAACGCTGATTTGCTGGTTATACAAACAAGTCCCACAATCCAACCACGTGGATTGGACAGTAGCGACAGATATCAACATAAATACCTCGTGACGTAGTATGAAAGTCAAAGTACAGAACATAGATAGTCGTGCTGATTGATTAACAATCCAAAATAAATATTACCATAACCGAAGCCTTTCTAGCGGGTTTTGGCATGACCAAAGAAGAATAATGTAGCAGATCCACAGTTAAGCCAATCACATCATGCAACCAACCAATCCTTTTGTGTCACCTCCTAAAAGAACTAGTAGTGAATGTAATAAGTTCTGATCTCAGAAAAGATCCTGGAAAGGCCATGATTAGGAACAAGTCTATCTATCTATCTATCTATCTATCTATCTATCTATCTATCTATCTATCTATCTATCTATCTATCTATCTATCTATCTCGTAATTGGATAGGTATGAAAATCATGGATGTGCTACTCACAAAGTATGCAGAAACTGACAACACACACCGGAAACGGCCTGCATTTCTAGGATTCTTCAAATTAGGGTGTTATCCATTTGGCGGTTAGTTCATGATCTGTCATCACACATCATCCTTAGTCAGGATGTAAAATAGTTTGAATAAAGCCACACAGACCAAGATCAAGGATTGTTTAAGAGAGTGGCGAAATGCATTTAGCCTATGGAGTGAGGTGTCAGCCTCAGTTTAACACAGACACATCAGCCTTAGTCAAATCTAATGTTTAAACTTTTATTCAAAGAGTCGTAAAACAGCCATGAGGTGGTTGAGGGAGGATTAAGAGAACGGCTATGATGTGTGGGGGAGGTGGGTGGATTAACGGTGTTGTGGTATGTCTGGAATTTTTAAGAACCAAGAAACAGAGGTTAACTGTCTAAATTTCGTAAAGGCTGCCACTTGAGGTCGCAAAACATAGGCAATGATGGAGGGAAAATAATTCATCTTTATTCTGAGCGCAAACATAGGCAGTTTTGTCAATGCCACGCTGTTTAGGAAAAATAGAGTTTTTCTTTATGTTTTACAAGAGCCCCCCCCCAAAAACCCCCAAAACAAACACCCTGCGATGAGAAATTTTAAGTCAGCGAGATAGCAGAACAAATTGCTGGATTACTCTGCGTTATTAATCATAACCTACGGCACTGAAAAATAAGTAAATAAGTCTGTTGTCCATTTAATGAGGACGCGAGTCAGCATATCGCTCCAGTGCGCAGGTGGATTGTAGCCCCGGCTAAACGCGCACAAAGGCATATCTGTCTCGCGCCACAGGTTGTAGTTGGGCTCAGGTACTGTAACATGAGACTGAACCATGTGATCACCAGAGGGACTTGAAGGGAAGAAGAAACTGCTTTACATAGGATGATGAAGCGTTCATGTTGAATATCGCTCGTTGTGAAAGCAAATGTCAAAGCAGTACCTGCAACGGTGAGTTCTTTCAGCAAGAAATAGTGCAAGTTAGAAATTAATCCGACATATAGACTGGTTTCGATTCAATGGCTTGATTTAACCGTTAAGGTGAGGCGGAAGCAACCTGTTGTGTGTGAATAAATCGGATAAGCAGACCCGTTGAATATTCCTCAATCAACAGAAAAAGCGCGTGGATAGGTAAAGTATCATATGTGTATTTATTTCTATTATTTTTTCTTTTCCTTCGAATATTATGAATGATCCCTAAAACAAACAATGACGAACCGTAGTCGCGAAGAGTAGCATATGTGTCCAGCTTTTTTGACCCAAGGAAAGGGACAGGAACTGACCAAAGCAACAGAAAGAGTAAAATTCAGGACAATCAGAGTTCGTTTAGAGGATGTAAAGGCAGCTGTGCTTGTCAGACATTTCACAGCCCAGTGAACAGATTGAAAATTTACAGGATTAAATCACTCATTAGAGGGTATTGCTTTGGTCATCTATGTCATGCTGAATTTACTATCTGTGGCAGGTGCAGTAACTCACTACATACCTAAGGAAAATGAAACGGCATTGGTTAGCATATCAGTGTTTTTTCCCATCAGTGTAAATTTGTTGGATTTTTTTTTTCTCCAGATTCAAAACATGTTGTTACTTTGTTTACCTTGTGTGAACTGGTTGTACCCTGGAGCTGTGATTGAAACATTTAGTACAAAGAAAAAGTGAAATGTTTTGGGAGGTTTTCTCATTTATGTCTCTAATGTGTTTGTGTTCTCATACGAACAAGTTTGTAATATGACACTTAAACAGCAGTGTCTCTTTACATTCATTTTGCCAGGCTGTATGGAATTGAGGACTATCCTTCGGAAATGGCACTGACATAATTTTTGCTGTACTCTGATCTGCCCTGCCCTAACCACCTGGCTCATCCGGTTGAGGGTAGAGGTGGAGATGGCAGTTCTCCTGGAAATGATGTCGCAGTCCGGGCTAGCAACTGGGAGTGTTCTGTTGCTAACTCTTTGGTTTGCTCTCTCCCAAGGTGAGTCATTCCATCTCTACCGCAATGCACTAAAATGTTTGTCATCAGTACAGTAGAGACTGTCCACATTAATCAGATATACACCCTAACCACTCCACACCAGTAGGGCAGTTGTGCTCAACTGTAGAACTGCACTAAATAGGATGTGATAGCTCAGTTGCACCTCTCCACCTGGGCTGTTACGAGAGGTTTTTTTTTTTTGGAGCATTTCAGACAAGTACCAGCATGTCAAAAGGTTTCAAAAACTGTTCAGAGGGTGTGAGAACAGATTTTACAGGAGTATTTCTCAACAGAGCACTTAAGAATCCAACACAACACAAAAATTCCACCGGAGTATTTGAGAGAGGGCAAACATGGTGATGATTGGTGAGGGAATTTCACCATTCTTCAAAGTGAGGATGCTCGGTACTAGTGGTATCACAACATGAGATTTTGATGGTATGATCATAGTCTGAGGAAATATCACAATTTGATTTATTTTATTTTTAAGGGGAACGGTAATTTATTATACAATTTATTATCCACTATGAAGGGAGAAGTACACATTTTATAAGCATTTTATAATTAAATGCTGTATTGTATTTTTCACATCACTATTTTGGTGGTGCAAAAATGACATGTAAACCTACTTTACACTGAAAACATATAGCTACAGTGGGGGAAGGTACAGTGGGGGTGCATGTAAACATTCACTGCGGCTGCATTCTGGAACCAAAATAAAACAGTATCTACCTTTTGAAAATTACACATTTTGAAAGCATCAGGATTGTAAAGAAATATATATATTTTATATATATATATAAATAAATAAAAAATAAATAAATAAAAATCTATATTTTCCTTTTGAATAAAACATCACAGACTACAGGACCTGTTTTACTTCATCAAGACTGTTGAATTTTTCCAGTCTTTTCAGTCTGTTTTATAGTGCAGAGATGTAAGCGTGTTCACATTTTGAGTGGTCGTTAGGGAGTGTAGGATTCGTCAACAGTGAAAATTTGGACATTTTATTTTTACTAATGTAGGAAAAGTATTTATCTCTAGAGGCGATGCCATGTCACTGCAGAATCACCTCAAATGAAACCGTAAGTAACATTTGACTCACACTGGGGACTGCTCCAGCCAGGGCAAGCCCTAACGTAATTAAATTACAATTAGCTAGTTTAGTTTTAATGGGCCATAGAGGGATGTGAGATGGTCTCGAAGACGCGGAAGTGTAGCCTTTTATTCGCGTGGATACTTTTTTTTCGGGAATGTTTTGCAAATTTGATATTTGTCATCTTAAATGTCCAATATGCTCCCACACTACCGACTTGTGGCTTTTTTAGTAGATGTAAAGCTAGGGTATATTTTCTTTTTTCTTGAGCTAATCTTCGTGCGCCAACTAGGCAAACCGTACATAAAAACTAGTGACTAACTGATGAGAGGAGTTTTTAGAGGGCAATATAGAACATGAGATTAAATGAACACCTTATCGTATTGCAGCCTCCAAAATTCTTACGGTTTAAAATCAACATTTTTAATTGACATTGCGATTGACTAAGAAACCGGTTAACCTCAAAATCCAGTCTGGAATTGTTTTTTATTGGGAGAGTAGGACTGGGAGAGTACTGCGAAGGGTAGCACAGACTTTGCAGTGCTCTTTACAGGTTCAGTTTAAGATGTGAAAAAATAGACATCCCCAATGGCCTGAGGGAACAGACTTTGAACAGAGGAAGGTGAAGTGAATCGTTTTAATTAACATTAAGGCACATCTAATTTATGTTGCCTCTTCTATTATTATGCAATATTTAAAAGTGGTCATTTAACATGTGGCTAGCACTGTTGGTTATGTTGTTTTACTTTGACTTGAGACTTGAATTTCTTACCATTGGCTTTTTCTGTGAACCTGTTCCAGAACTTGCTTTCTCTTCTTCTGTGTTATCTGAGTGTACTTTCGTCCTTGACTAGACAGTTATTTACTCATGTAAATGATTAACTTTTGCTTCTTTGTTTCTTTGTGTTATGGCAACCTACAAGTTTTGAATAACCTTTTCCTCATGGATAAAACTGATGAGTAAAACAAAAAAAAAGTTCCCATATTTGTGCAGGAACTTTGATTACTTCCAGTCTGTTCCTACACATGCTGCATTCCTTGTCCTTCCCTCATTTTAAATAGTTATGCTGCAGATGTGTCATGGCAGACTGGGTCTCACGTGTATTGAGATAAGGTACTTGAAGTGTTTGGAAGACCGCTACATGTGAGGGCTGGGGGCAATATTTTTTTTTCTTGTTCTACAGTCTGTAATAAACTCAGGTCTCCATCTGTAACTGTACAATAAATCAATCCAAAACTACCCTAAGCAATACATATATAATTAGGACTTCTGGTTTGGAGTATTAACACTTTTGAAAAGATTGTGGGGCTAGGGGTGTACGATATCGACAAAAAGTGATATCTTGATATTTTCTGGGATTTTGTCGATAACGATAAGTAGACGATATTTTGCGTCCGTCAAAAATGTGTTTGTAAAAGTCTTATATTGTACTACCTCGCTCCTGTTAATAGGATATTCATTTTTGCTTGCCAGTGATATTAATTGAATATATTTAAGGAAAACAGGTCTTATTTATTTACTCATAACTGAAGCATTCAAGTCAAAACAATACACTGAAATCACCAGTGCAAGTATTATTGAGACCAAATTATGCAAGTATGAGTAAACCATTTCAAAGTGGCCTACAGGATTAATTTGTAAAACTTTGCACAAAGACCAACAAAACTATTGTAATGAGAGCATTTTAAACAGATAGTTCCCCTTAATGTCTGACATAGTTAGCAGATTGCCGTCTTTTGAGCAGCATTCGTCTTGATTGCCATCTGGTCAAAGCCAAACAACCTCCATGCGAGTTAGGATGATCCACGTTTAGAAATGAAATCTCATGACGTAGATTGCGAGGCTGGCAGTGTCTGTATTTTGTCTCCTGTTTGATCACTCATTTTTAACTTCAGTCATGCATTTTTAGGCAGCTATGCTAGCTTAAGTTGTGGTGTGGTGACCATGTACGCCTATACTAGCATGCTGCATGTACTCCCAATGCGCCCGTGCAGTAGTCCTACTAGGCTGCATGACGCATTGAATGCGTGGTTTTTGCAGAGTGACATACTCTATTATGTCAACTCACACATTATTAAACAACAATTACAATATTATTGTAGACAATACATATCGCACAACTCTACGTGGCACAATGCATCACTGTCCAATTTCCAGGTTTATTTGACTGCATCATGATTAGAGAAATATGTTTTTGCATTTTTGGTGCATGCATGAACATGCATATTACTCAACATGTCCTCTTTCCCTGTTCTCTGTTTTGGTATGATAATCAGGACAATACAATGCATTTTATACAGACAGAGATATGAATGATATGAGATGTTCAAATCATGAGCTAAATATTGTTTAGTTCTTCATCCAATTCATCTATATTTTAGAGAGTACATGTTCAGTGCAAGTACTTGATTCAAGATCATTTGATCTTGTCACTTAAAATATATTTTGTTCACTTCCATTAGTAAAAGGAATCGGACTTTGCCTGTTATAATGTGTATATCTTTCTCCACAGGGCAAAGCACTACACCATCGTCAGAAAATACAAGCACCACTGTCATAGGTACCACTACAAACTCGCCAGTGAGTATGGTTTATGATATTTTGGTTCCATTTATGGAAATAACGTATAAAGTGTTTAAACAAATAACTGTCCTCTCGATGAGAGAATGTCACATATACATTGTCATAAGAATAGGTTATTCTGTTCTAGGGGCGCTTAATACTGACTAACCCTTGTGTTTACCTGTTCAGGGACTCAACATTGCAGCCATAGTAGCCCCAACAGTAACTGTAATTGTGCTGGCAATCATCGCTGGGGTTTTGGTGTTTCTTTTCTGCGTGGTAAAAAAGAAGAGGCAAACAGAGGGAACATATAGACCCAGTGCAGAAGAGCAAACTGGTGCACGCGGCGTGGAGGCCCCAGATGCCCTGAAACTACCCAAGGAGGAGAGACTCATTTGAGGGGCTGGGACCCCTCTTGGTACCTTACCACTTAGGGCAGTGGTCTCAGCAGGTCGGGCTGCAGCAAGATGCCATTCCCTCTCCGAACGTTTTCATTCTGAGGGTGGACACTTGTGACTGCAAAACAAACAAACAAAACAATAAACAGACTCGAATACGTGTGTGGAATGTCTAAATACGGCAGGCATGCTGTATCAAACGAGTCTCGGTCATAGAAGGAGCTCTATGACAGATGCTGACCTATGGTTATGGACTAAGGCCTGTTCATACACTCTCTGATATGACTAAAGAGTTGTGTGCGGAACCGGTGACATGGCTCGCTGTTTCAATCATTACTGGTATTCCTAAGACTGCTAAGAAGTGTACAAAACTCCAAATATCAAGCACTACCTCTCTGAGCTCTCTTCAGAGTGAAAGAGAGAGAAGCCTGCACTGTTAGGGAGCTGAAGAGGGGGATGACTTTTAGATACAATACTCACACTCACAGAGCTAATCCTCAAGAGGGGACTTAGACAAAAGACTCTGGCTCTAGCACGACACTGGGCTGAAGAACAGACTCCAGTGCAGGTAACTTGAAGAAAGCATCTGATTTTAGGCTAATACTCACAACCACATTCAACCAATGAATCTTTATTCGTTTTCATTTCAGAAATGGTTAGCTGTGTATGTATGCATCTTAATATGCATATGAAAAAAAATGTGTAATCATATCATTCGAGGTTTAAAATTATGTTTAACCTGCTGCTATACATTATGGTGTAGTGTTTAACTTCCAAGACCGAGATCTGAACTGAGTCTTCGATTTGATTGTTAATGATTTTGTTCTTCCTGCCATTACATTTGTATCTTGGGATATTTTTGCGTGGTCCCAAGTTTTTTAGTGTACACTGGAACAGATATTGTCACAGTCTACTACAACAGCTGTGTTTAGCTGCAGTGTTTCAGTCTACAGTTTGAGAAATGGTGTATAAGTGGAGCGTTTCGAAATTTATTCATAAATTATATGTACAACAGGATTGTTTTAAGAATCATTTTTATTTCAATACACTAAATTGTTTACACTTTAATTCTTAAAGACTTACTATCAGATGATGACACAATTTTGATTCAAATGAAGCTGTCTGATCAATGTCTACTCTTATGCACTGTGTATAAAGATATTTCTTTGCAAGGAAATCTGTATGTTTTTTAAATGATTTATCCAGAATGTCAAAGCAAGTTCCTCTGTGAACTTAATAAAAGACTACTCATCAAACCATTTTGATTACACTGTTAGATATGTTAATTTATCACTGTAATGTAGTAGTATAAGGAGATGTTGACAGATTTCTTCAGTACCTGCAACAGTACCAGGCAGGTTAGTATACTGGTTTGCTCCGGGTGACACTTGTAAAACTCACTGTGTACCTATTTTTCATCCTGATTATGGCTGATATAAATCCAGTTTTGCTGCTGCTGTATAATGTTATGGGTAAGAAGACAACCCATAATGTCTTGTTATTGAGTAGAGCTTTGTTTTCATTCTGGTTGCCAAGCAACTCCAAATGAAAATTTCAACACTCCAAATGTCTGGTGCAGATTAATGCTGAACTGTGTAAAATTTTAACAGGATTAGCTTAGTGAGGTAGTTTTAGTAGGTACCTTCACAGAAGCTTGTAGCCATCACTGGTAAGACATCAACGCTTCAAAATATTGGAACAGATATTATTTGGCATAGAAGCCATTCACTCCTCAAAACAATATAAACCATTAAAGTAATACTTATTTTAGTGTTGAGCACCATTCACTTTGTATGCCAAACAGCGCTACCTAGTGGTTGGATAGCTGCCCTTCATGTGCAGCTCAAGAAGATCATTTACCGACTCAACCACTATTCAGTTTACATATAAAAATAATGCAATTTACATTTAATAAGAAACGACTTTGAAAAAAATCAATCAAAAGACAATGCTTTGAGTTCAGAGTTTGCCTTTAATCAGATCTCTGTTCACATGATCTCACTAATTTTCAAATCTGAAGGCTTCACAGTTAAAAATCACTTGCTTTTCACTTTTTCAAGGCAATGAGAGGGTAGTGAAATATGATGCAGTGCGTTCACAACACACAAAAACACAAAAGTCAAATAAAAAGTTCACATTTTTAAAATGTCACTTTCTAACTGGAAGTAACAGTGATATGTAATGACGACTAGATGGGAACACCCTTCGTTTCTTTGAGAGCACATTTGCCTGTGTTAAAATGAAATGAGAATGGCATGGGGGAGGGAGGGGGGGGCAGAGCAGAGGATGAAGTGCTGTTTGGCAGTTGAATGAAATTTAAGCCACTTCCTCTTCACCTTCCTCTTCAAACTCTCCCTCCTCGGCTGTGGC
Source organism: Chanos chanos (assembly GCF_902362185.1). Classification (NCBI taxonomy): domain Eukaryota; kingdom Metazoa; phylum Chordata; class Actinopteri; order Gonorynchiformes; family Chanidae; genus Chanos; species Chanos chanos. Next base: position 16,586,946 of record NC_044507.1, read on the forward strand.
ATCCTGATATTGTTGGTATTCAGACACAAGGTCATTCATGTTGCTTTCTGCCTCCGTGAACTCCATCTCATCCATACCTTCTCCGGTGTACCAGTGCAGGAAAGCTTTGCGACGGAACATGGCGGTGAACTGCTCGGAGATGCGCTTAAACAGCTCCTGGATGGCGGTGCTGTTGCCGATGAAGGTAGCGGCCATCTTCAGCCCGCGCGGTGGGATGTCGCAGACCGCGGTCTTTACGTTGTTGGGGATCCATTCCACGAAGTAGCTACTGTTCTTGTTCTGCACGTTAAGCATCTGCTCGTCCACCTCCTTCATGGACATGCGACCCCGGAAGACGGCGGCGACGGTCAGGTAACGGCCGTGACGTGGGTCGCAGGCAGCCATCATGTTTTTGGCATCAAACATCTGCTGGGTGAGCTCAGGCACAGACAGGGAGCGGTACTGCTGGCTCCCCCTGCTGGTGAGAGGAGCAAAGCCAGGCATGAAGAAGTGCAGACGGGGGAAGGGCACCATGTTGACGGCCAGTTTGCGGAGGTCAGCGTTGAGTTGGCCGGGGAAGCGCAGGCAGGTGGTGACTCCGCTCATTGTGGCAGAAACTAAGTGGTTAAGGTCACCGTAGGTAGGTGTGGTCAGCTTGAGGGTGCGGAAACAGATGTCGTAGAGGGCTTCATTGTCAATGCAATAGGTTTCATCGGTGTTCTCCACCAGCTGGTGCACGGAGAGGGTGGCGTTGTAGGGCTCCACCACGGTATCGGACACTTTAGGAGAGGGCACCACGCTGAAGGTGTTCATGATGCGGTCAGGGTACTCCTCACGGATCTTGCTAATGAGAAGAGTGCCCATGCCGGAGCCCGTTCCTCCACCCAGGGAGTGGGTGAGCTGGAAACCCTGGAGACAGTCACAGCTCTCTGCCTCCTTCCTTACCACATCCAAGACGGAGTCTACCAGCTCTGCCCCCTCGGTGTAGTGACCTTTAGCCCAGTTGTTTCCAGCCCCACTCTGGCCTATGAATGTGGACATGTGCTGTTAGTTCTGTCATGAATGAATTACTGCGGTTGCATTTTAAAAGAATGGGTGTATTAATTTTCATATTTTTTAAAAAAAAAATCCAAAGCAAATAATATATGCAATTTCATTTTTAAAAATTTCAAGCAGATATAACAAAAGGAGAGAAAGTGCAAAAAAACCGACAACAAATAAAACAGATATTTCCTGTGTTTCAAACAAGATGACAGACAAGATATGCATAGGTATGCTCACCAAACACAAAATTATCAGGCCTGAAGATCTGTCCAAAGGGGCCAGAGCGGACAGAGTCCATGGTACCTGGCTCCAGGTCTACCAGGATGGCACGGGGAACGTACTTGCCACCTATATATAGCAAATAGCAAAAGAATAGCACGTTAGAGGAACACAACTCACTGGAAGGAAGATGATTGGCTGATGACTGGATGATTTATATCAGAATCAGAATTCAAACAGGGCTACAATTTGTGCTGTTTTTTATTATTATTATTATTACTGTGTGCATAAGGTCTAGGCATCATAATTAGGTCTGAAACCAAGTGTAATGTGTTAATGTGTCTTACCTGTGGCCTCATTGTAGTACACGCTGATCCTGTCTAACTGCAAGTCACTGTCTCCATGGTATGTTCCAGTGGGGTCGATACCGTGCTCATCACTGATTACCTCCCAGAACTAAGAAGGAGGAGGAGCGCAGGATGGAGAGTAGGGCGGAGGCCAGAGAGAGAGAGTAAGAGGGCGGGAGAGAGAGAGAGAGAATGAATCACATGAGATGAAAAACATAAAAACACCTCAGATTACACATGACTTCTTTCTCTTCAAAACAGAAAAAAAATCCTTAAAAATAATGAAATCACAATCCACTACGATGGGACCACTACTGTCTGTAAGACTGTAAAGTAATTCAACCAGTCGAAAAAAATAACTGTCTTTCAAACTTTATTTTCATACGAACTGTTTAACTATATTCTCATACATATGTTACTGTGCATTAAAACGGGAGGATTACACAATAGGCGGGGTGGGGGAAGGGATTCTAATGGCTAATTCCTATTTCCCGAATTTTGGTGTAATGTAATTTAATCCGACAGTTTCAGGAAATCTGATATTAACTTGAATACATCCTTGTACAAATTACATTAACAAACACTTTAATAGTGGAGCTCAATTGTGATACAGTGTGTAAATGGAAAATAGGTCATATGGAACAGGGTGGGAGGGTAAACTGATAACAATGCAGCACCGTTATCTCTGCAATTACTGAAATAGAATCGTGTGGTAAATTAACATTATTTGCAAAAATTGCGTGGAAAATGTGTGTTTCTAAATTAGGTTTCCAAGGTGAATATGGAAATAGGTTACCCTTGCTCTCTCCTCCATAGTCTAAATAATGGAATTTTGCGGTGTATTGGGGCATAAACGGAGCACAGTAAATAATAAACATTTAAGCTCTGCACTTGTATTGCAAACAAAAACAGCTCAGCTGCAGATATTTATTGCTACATGATGCAACGGTGAACGAGGATCCACCATTTTCTGCATCGCCTTTCTAGAAAACTCTAAAAAACGGATTAGCAGTGTTCCTTCCCCTTGCCCAACTGGAAAGGCTGCATGCAGTTCTGCATTACTGTGGTGATTTTTTCCTTATAAAATAAGCACTAAAGCTGTGTTTTACCTTGGCTCCGATCTGGTTACCGCACTGGCCGGCTTGCAGGTGCACTATTTCGCGCATGGTAGCAGGAAGGCGAGGAGCGGAGGACGACAATAAGGAACTGCCTGCAGGACGATTAGGCACGATTGAATCAAATCTTTCTCACCATAAGTAGTCGTTGACAGCCAGGGATAATGCCCGCCTCTCTGTCGGCTACTGGGCCGAATCTGTGGTGCAACATGACGTCATCGCCATGGTAACCAAGACCGGAGGAGAGAAGGAGGCCCTTGCGCTCGTGGAGACACCGGATAGGATGATGTGAACTGAACTGGAATGATATGTGATGTGACTCCGCTTACCAGGTGGTTAATAGAAATCCCAGTATGATGAAATAGAGCACGGTCTTTTTATGAAAAAAGCCTGGGTATGCATCTCCTGTCTCATATAGCACATTTTACTTATCATCTGAACGGCTACAGTAAACGGAATGTGGTATGGTCATTCAGTATGTATCACTTTGTTGGCAGTTACTATCGCCATCAGCAACTGCCATCAGCTAGAAACTGGTCATTTTAGCAAATGTTGCCAAAATAGCATGTACTACTTTGATTATTATTTCTATTGTGGTTTCAGAAAATGTTGTTAGTACATCAGATAAGAGCTTTAACTTGGGTCAAAAAACCAACAATACTCCCTGGAAATATTTTCAAGGATTATGGAGGACATTGAAGTATGTCCCTGGAATATAAGAATAGGATAGTACACTTAACTGTCCTCTTAGAACATTCAAAAGACATTATTAACTAACTGTACATTTGATTTAAAATAATGATAATAACAGTAAGTAAATAAGTACTGGAGTAATGACTAAAATATGAAAAGCAGACGGCTGTGTCAACACACACTATTCAAATTAGAGTTCAGTGTACCTATCGAGTTCTATTACATCACCAAGTGGGAGTTTTACTTCCTGTTTCACCAATATTTCTCTCAATGCTGCCACTCCTGCTTTTCAAAAGTTGCTCCCACGGGTTTAAAAATCACCTTAAGAGATTTTTAGAACCTAGACAAATGACAGAATAAACAACCCGCTGCTTCCTGGGTGAGATTTCAAGCTCTCTTGAAGCTTACATTTATAGGGCAAAAAGAGAGCCATTATGCTGAGTGGAATACTAACCTGACCTGAGTGTGGACATGTCATCTGCTCTTCCAGAAGAGAATCTTTCCTGTCCTGTGTGCTGTGACATTTTTAGAGATCCTGTGCTGCTATCATGTAGCCATAGCTTCTGCAGGAGCTGCCTCCAGAAGTTCTGGGCAACCTCCGGTACCAGATGGTGTCCTGTCTGCAGGAGAACATCCTCCAAACGAAGTCCTCTCTCCAACCTGGCTTTGAGGAATCTTTGCGAGGTTTACATCCAGGGGAGAATCCAAAGAGCTGAAGCTGGATCAGAGGTTCTCTGCAGTATGCATGGTGAAAAACTCAAGCTCTTCTGTCAAGAGGACAAACAGCCCATCTGTGTGGTGTGCCAAACCTCAAAAATACACAAAAATCATGATTGTTCTCCGATAGATGAGGCTATACAGGACTGCAGGGTGAGTGACTGAAAATTTACAGCAATGTGGAAAGCTGTGTTTGTGTTAGACATACATTATTTTTACTTGTTTTTTTTTCTCTCTTGAAAAAATTTGCATGACAGGGTATGAGAATGTGGCTAATCAAGTCTGCTCAGAAATTATCACACCCTGCGCTGACAGACAGAAATGAGAGATAAATTCTTAACAATCTTAAGGTTTAAAACTGCTTTCCTGTTTGAAAGATTGTTTGCAATCCACCATTATAGCTTGCAGCCCTACCAGTCTAAAGCAACACTCTCATAAATGAGAAAATAAAAAAATAAAACTTCTTCTCAGAGTGTATATAGCTCAAATGGTTGGATTTGGTTGGTATTTCACTTAGGGAGATTCTTTCTTTTTGGGGAAAAGTGTATCTCAGTGATTTGCAAGATGTTTTTGCCAGCATGTACTTCCTTGTAAGGAGGCAGTTTGAAATGAAGATGAACTGGCACCATAAGAGCAACATTTACATAAAACTCATTGTCCCTCCTTTTCTTTCATTCACTTGCTAACAAAACATTAATCTGGTATGCAGGAGAAACTCGCAGCTACCCTCGGGACATTGCAGAACAAACTCTGCAAGCTTACTGAAACGAGAATTACTTCTCTTGAAACTGTGGAACACATAAAGGTAACAAAATTAATATTAAATTGAGGTTTCACAGTTAAATGAATTGATATTCAAAAGGCTGTTTTTTTTTCAGAGTCAGGCACACACCATTAAGAAGAAAATCAAGGATCAGTTTGCAGAGCTCCATCAGTTTCTATACAAGGAGGAGGAGGCTAGCTTATCTGCACTGAGGGAAGAGGAGGAACAAAAAGTTCACGCACTGAGGGAGAAAGATAAAGATAATGCAGAAAAGATATCATCCCTCACAAAACTTATCAGCACCATTGAACAAGAATTAACTGCTGCTGATGGAACATTCCTGCAGGTGATAGAACTGTGATCTGACTAGGTTAGAAATGTGGGGAACTATGTGTATTCTTTTTTTACAAAGGCATGTACTTAAACTTGTTTGTTTTTGCTTTTTTTGGTATGCTGTGTACGGTATCTGTATATATCAGTATGTGAATGGATTTCATCAGGCATCAAGACAAATATTTATAACTAACAATGCATTTAATCTTCATTTTAAACTAACTAAAGGTAACCCTCAAAACCTGCTGTCTCTGTCATCATGAACATAATTTAAACATACTAACTTTTCCTGTTCTCTGTGTCTATATTTGTCTTTCAGAATTTCAGAGCCACTATGGACAGGTATGCATACCCCTCCCTGTTTTATCTGCCTCACACTAATTTAGTTTGTCATTAAGCTGATGAGTCTGTAATAGTGACAGATTGTGTTTACAGGACCCAGAGAACAATGCAGGATCCAAAAGTGCTCTCAGGGATGTTACTGGATGAGGCCAAGTACCTGGGTAACCTGAAATACAGGGTCTGGAGCAAAATGAGAGGGGCAGCTCAATACAGTGAGTTTCTGTTACAGACACAAGGGGGTAGCCTAACACCATCTCACCACTGAGCATGTAACCTGGTTGGCTTTGTTGTGATAAGGTCTTCATTTCAATAATAATACAAAAGCGTGATAGCGTGTTCCACCAGGTATTATCAGCTTCAGTTTCAGAATCACCAGCTAATATTCTAATTCTAATAAATAATATTTTTGATTGATGTCTAATTATTCCTCAAACATTTGCCGCACAGTTATTTTGTTAGTTTTGGTACTTTTTTTTTTTGCCCTTTATGAGACTATAAATAAGAATTTGTCATTGTTTGGTTTTGTTTTTCTCTTCCTTTCCTGCTCAGCCCCGGTGACTTTGGATCCAAACACAGCTCACCCCTGTTTGAGTCTCTCAGATGATCTAACTGCTTTACACTATTCTGCTCCCCCTCGCCCTCCCCCGAGAAACGCCGAACGTTTTTGCATAAGTGCAGAGGCACTTGGGTCTGTCCGGCTCTGCTCCGGACTTTGGTCCTGGGATGTGGAGCTAGGAGAAAACAAGGACTGGATCCTGGGCTTGGCAAGTGAGTCTGTTCACCGGAGGAGGGAGATAGCTGCACGACCAGAGAACGGGTTCTGGACCCTGTGCCTGCGAGACGGGGTGTACAAGGCGATGACATCACCGCCAGAACCTCTGAAAGAAGTGAAGAAGCTCCAGAAGATCCGTGTGCATTTGGACTGGGATAGAGGAGAAGTATCATTCTCAGATCCAACCAACAATAAATTTCTGTACACCTTCAAACATAGATTCACAGAAGGGGTTTTACCGTATTTTTACACACAGAGTAAACTTCCCTTAAAAATCCTGCCAAAGGCTATATCTATTACTGTCAGTGAAGACAATCTGCCTTTAGAAGAGTGACTACATGAAAGTGATAACATTACTGAACGTACATTATGTTAGAATTTACACACACAGTTTTTCTGTTCGCTATTGTTTACAGTTCAGCTGTTCAGCCTTTTGAACAGTTTATGTCCTCTTTTATTACACGTGAGGCTTTGGATCAGGGACTGGATTTGGACATTTTGTTTTTACTATGATAAAAAATGTCCACCGTGTGCGAAGTTCTTCAATGAAATACTTCAAAAAGCACCCCACCTTTAACAAATCAAGGATAATTTGAGAATAAAGGAATATGGAGGAGATGTAAGACAACACAGTCAACATGCCTCGGCTTTGATCAGGTGACGGTCAGAGGAATGGTACGTGAAGAGATACACTTGGAACAAAGGTGGATATGTCTTTCTGATCCCATGATGTGGTCAAAGAATCTAGTCTAGAAGAATAGAAAATAATTGTAAGCAAACATGCAGTATTAGAAATGATTTTATTGTTACAATAGTACAACTTACTAAACAAAGAACACGTTTAGAGAACATATTTAGCTTTGGACATGACATCTTTTTGAATGCAAGATATCACTTTACAGAACTTTGTAAATTAGAGATACACTCACCCAATTTTCATGTCACAATAGAAACAATAAAACAAATAAGTAATACACACAGTTTGTTTTTCTTGCAGTGTGTATAATTAAGCTCTGTGTCCCATGAAGAATTATTATTTAGCAAATTGTGTAGGAGGACAATGTGAGGAGAAATTTGTATACTCGACACAAGGTGGCGCTGTAGTTCTTCTTGAAAAACAAAACAAAACAATATCTGTATCTAAAAGCAACAGTCATTTCTCTGCTGTCCAGCTACACTGTGTGTAACTTGCAATGTGTGTATTCGCCAAATATAACACAGTACCTGTGTATTTTAGGAGCTGTAATGTATTATATTATGTTATAATATTATCAAAGGAAAAAATATATATTTAAAATTTTTTTTCCCATATAAACTCCTGACTACATTTCAGTTACTGAACTTCAGTGTCCTTACAAAAGATTTACAGAGTTCGGATATAGTTAGTATTCAGCTTCACAAATGTTTTCTTCACAGCATTATATAAATAGATAAATAACTAAAATAAATAATATTATATTCAGCTGACGTCATGAATCAAGTTACGATTCAGTGAAATTTAATCAGGTTTTTGAAGTCTGCCGCTGCGGAATTTCGGAAACGTTTGGTGAAATCGTCCATGTACGTAGGTTTCCACTGTCCTCAGTGATTTAAGCAGGGGAGGCCTCGTTCTTGTCTTTGCAGAAGAGTTTTCTCACACAGCTCTCGGGCAGGAAGGGCACCTTCTCCAGACGGGACAGGTAGATGAGTGGCTGAGTGCTGCTGCTGATGTTCACGAAGGCAAATCCCACAGGTTGCACGTAGCAGGTGAACACATGAGGATCGTAGTGGTCCTCAAAAGGGAAGAGAGCTACAGGTGGCAGGTAATTGGCTATAATAATGATCAGAATGGACAACACCATCTTAAACGCCTTCTTTTTCATGGGGTGCATTTCGTCCTTCCCGACTCCGGTCGAGCGTTTCAGAGCCCACAGAATGGCGACATTACATATCATCATCCAGGCGAAGGCCGCCAGGATCTCGCTGGTGAAAATCTTCTCAAAGTTGGGGATGCCACCAATGGTTTTGGCTGCGGCATAGGAGAATGTCAGAATGAGTACTAGAATAGAAAGGCCTATTCTGTATTTCCTGTCCTTCAACCGGCCAAAAGTAATGGGACAGAGCACAGCCATGAAACGATCCAGACAGATACAGGACAGGAAGAGCGGCCCGCTGGTGTCCTTAACGCCGTAGGTAAACTTTATGGCTCTCCAGCCTTCCACACTCTGCCAGTAGTATAGGTTCAAGAAGCTGATGGGTACCATGATACCAAAGTAGGCGTCCATGACTGCCAGGCAACCGAGGAAAATGTCGGAGGTTGACGGTTCTTTCCGGTTGCGGATTAGAATCACCAAGACTAGAAGGTTAGCCGGGATTCCCAGAAAAACGTTTACGCACTGCACGATTAAGTCAAAAAGAACGGCCTCCACCAAGTCCTCACACCCATCGAAAACGCTAAACGGCTTGGGTGTGGCGTTGATCATGTCGAGGGTAACGTTCAGAGGAGACATGGTGGTGTTGACATTGTAGTTCAGTTTTGAGTAGATTCTGAGATAGTTTGCCATGTTCTTAGTCCAAATCACATCCAGTTAAGTCAAAACCTGATGAGAAAGTGAGAATGATTTATAAATACACTAAAACTGTCTTAGCGTGCATGCTGACATAGACAGTTTAGAATCTTGCTAGAGTGTTCTGTACAGAATTATGTTCGGAGCAGTTTTAATCTCTTTGTTGACTGTCTGGAAAATGACAAGTCATAAACAGGTGTGAAACTTTCATTCCACATGACATAGTTCATCTCTTTTATTCTGTCTCCCTTTAGAATAATCTTGTTTGATCTCACACACTGATTCCAGATGAAATATGGTTCAAAATAAATTTGGATTTCGGCAGAATTTTGTGCAACCCCAAATGCATGATACAGTCATGCTCTAGAGGACTGAAAAAGAGCACATATGGTCAGATCCGACATTGCAAGGGACTTTGCATTTTTAGCTCCTACCTAGAGTTAAGTTCCAATGATGTTTTATATGAAAAGTGTTAGCTGTCTGATTGTCTGATGAACAATGTGTGGATTGAACACGTTTTTGTCAGGAAAATACAAGCCAAACCAAAAAGCAAGCAGGAGCTCTCCCTTACTCCCTGAGGCTGTTTTTCTGTTATTCTGTTCAATGTACCAACCCTCAGCGGAGTTCATCCTAGTAAAAACAGGGAATGTAAACAGACTTGCGCGTGCACACACACACACACGCACACACACACACACATGCATAAATAGAGGGACGAGAGAGGTCCATACACCCAGATACAAAAGGCAAAGCCAACCCAAGGCTGAATGCGTTTATAAGGACAGGTGTCATCTCCAAACAGCTATATGGGTCCACTAGCTAAAGGTAATGGTTAAATCTGTCAAGGCTTTTGCTTTAGCCATATGCCACACTGAAAAAGAAAAAAAAAACAACCTTGATTTCCAAAGCTATCTCTTAACTTTGAAGATGCTAAATCTCATGTAATGATTATAAGGAGAGAGTCATTATGTATGTAACTTCATATCGTCTCACTACAGTAAGACTTCAGCAAACATGTCTGCCTTATCATACCCTAAACTGTAATTTTGAGCAACAGCAAATTCAAAAACAGCTAAGGAAATATGGAACTCATCATTGCTGTACCAAACAAATGCAGCTTACACAAATAATCACACAGGCATGGAGCGGGCTAATGGAAAGTGTGACCCAGATCTCGCCTGTCTTTTATAGAGGAGCCTCACACAAGCACCGCCCTGTAACGCGTACAGGGACCCGTAGCGATTGTCCCCGAACCACTGCTCTGAGAGTTAGATGTGTTACAAGGCTTTTCCCCCGCGGCTGCAGGTCCCACACGGACCTTTTTACACAGGTATTCTCTCTGCCCTCAGAGCACAGTCACTCTGACGGGAGTACCACAACTGTTTTCAAAGTACGGTCTCTGGAGATGACACTGCTAATCAGTTGTGTTTTTCTTTTGCCAGAAAAGGGAAATGCTTCTCTGGCAGAAAAAGCAATTTAATTTTTTTTTTTACTTAACAGTTGCGTAAAACGTTATCATGCTATCTTTAAAAAAAAATCACATAAAGAAAGAAATTTACAGATTAATAGAAACAAACAACAGCCTCGTAGTAATTTTGAATTTTAAACCTTTATGATGATTTAAACCATTAGCTTTGGCAAATACACTACATGTGAACTCGAGGTAGCCTGGGCCAGGTAGCATTGTTATTGAATAGTGCTCTGTACTTGAACCACAGACTTAACCCGTGTGTATGAAAACATGTGATACACATGGCTAAGCAAGACTTATTCACAGCTTGTTTAATCACTACTCTGTATTGGAATATTACATGCTATATATGTCAACGTTACCGACTATAAGTACTCAGGTTTTTCCAGATACTTTGTTAGACTAGATTAGGTATTAGAGACTCCAAACATATTGACAGGTAGTCTACAAAGCAAAGTGAGAAAAAAAGAAAAATCTATCAAATAGATTACCTACCCAAGTGGTGATGTTGCTTGTTGTCGCAGTGTCCAAATTATATTTGGCCTGACTTTCACCTTGCCCTGACTGCCAATGTGAGCGACAGGACTATTGGCAGGGACCTGTTTATAAAGAATTGGAGGCCTTGAGGAATTAGTGGTTCTGAAGACAGGGAGGGTCTTCTTGTTCAGCAATACCCGTTCCGGAGTCAGAGACTGACTCAATCAATAACACCTCCTCTTTTTCACATAGGGCGGTTGTTTGTGTCAGGGCGATTTCTTAATAAAATCAGGCTGGCTAAACTCTAATGAAAACTAATGGTGTGTATTAAAATATATCATAATTCTCAATTTGCATTGAGGTCGAGCGGAGCAGGACAAATCACGATTTTCTGCTGTAACAAATAGTGGAAGGCATGTTGCAAATCTGTATTACAATATGTGTCATGTTCCCAAATTTGCATTGAAAGTGAGCACAGCAGAATAAACAATGATTTGTTGTTTTAACACCTACAGAAACTCACGTCGACTTTGCTAAACTGTAGTCATGCATCTTCACCCGATGTAGTTCGATACTGAAAAAATATCCGTAGCGCCTCGAGAAACTTGCACGCTAATGTAGAGGCGATTTAAGCTTTGCAGCTCCATTATTCATTCCTACTTCACATTGATAAAAACCTGAATGGCCTGGTTTTTCTGTATATTTTGACACCATCCATCTCTCATATCGTATTTACTGTCATAAAAATGCTGAGCGAGAGCTAGATAGCGTAAAACCTGATCTTTTTCCGGTTTGCTCCACTCTGTAACATCATAAATCATAAAAATGAAAGCACTTTATTGAGTGTTACCTTCATAAAGAGAATGAAATAGCAGCTGGAAGTCAGACAGAAAACAGTGAGCATAGTCACTGAGGCATGAAAACTGCACTAGCTACATTTCCATCCCACGTCACACCAGAGTTTCACAAACATGTTCTCAAACAGAATCCACCAGGAGCTGATGTGCATCATGGGAACTGTCCTGGGTATGTAACGTTCTCCCGAGGGGCTTCATGTCATTCCTAATCATGTCCTTAACTGCCCCACCCCTCACCCCCAGATGGTGAGCACAGGTGCATGACAATATTGACAAGGCAAGCCGCGTACCACTGTCTATGCGATAGATTTGACACACAAACGAGAGGTCATCGAAACCCACATTTGGGTCTGGAGTAGGGTGGAGTAGTTCTTGGTATACACGAGTCTTGGAAAACAGCCATGTTATGTGACTACATGTTGCCTAATGCATATTTCATTCAACCACTCAAAAGGGCCTCATAAAATAGGTATACATTTGAACATGTCAACACCATATAAATACTTCATTAACATTTTCTTCTTATTTAATAAGTAAAGCTAAGAGGTTTCGAATCTAAAGGCGATATACATAGCAGTCCACGCATGGCATTATATACACAGTAAACCTCATCAGACGATGACTGAAGTACTTCACCAAGAAAACAAAATATCACTGCCAATAAAGTACTTCGATGGTTCTTGCGTTGCTACTTTCAAACTTTAAGTTAGCTGGCACCCTTAGAGTATTAAATGTTTACTGAGGATAAGACTACACAACATGTGACAGACCATTCTGTCGGATATATGATACAAAGGCCCATTTGAGAGCATGCAGTATTGCTATACCATGCTGGTGTTTGTGGTACACTGAGAAACAGTGAATTCAAGAGAGGGCAGTAGTGATCTGTAGCCACGCTGCCTGGAGCAGGAGAATTGCCTCTTTAGCTGACACCACAGTCTCTCCTAACTGTTCAGTGAAGACATACAATCTCAAGAGAATGATGCGCTCTCTGAAGTTTTATGATTGTGTTATTGTACGCATCCTGCTGAGAGGGAGAGAAGAACAGTCATTCAAACTGTTAACTACCAGCACAAATCTGCTGGATCTGTATGTGAATTGTGGCATCTTTTCAATCAGTTAGAACCACTGACATCTATTTTTGTCACTCAGCTATGTGGCCTGTCAAAATGAACCTGAGACACAGGGATTCTTCATTCTGCGGCTGTCCATGGGAACAAGATCAGCGTTTCTTTCTTTCTTTCTTTCTTTTTTTTTTGAGGAGGAGAAAATCTGATGCTTTATCTAAAAATAACACTGAATCCGTGCTGTTGAAACAGCTGATAGCATGCACATAATGCTTAAACTGTAACAGTGAGAAATAAAAAGTGGCATGCCCGAGGATACAAACTGGGTATACTAAAAGCAACAACTGTAGAAGAAAAATATTATATAAGGTACAAACAACAGTGGCGAGACTGCCAGACTTTCACAGGCAGGGAGTCCAGGCTCAATGTAGTTAACTGCTACTGCAGTACATTAATCATCAGTTAACTTAACTTAAAATGCAACCAACCTCATGAGCAGCTACCTAGTCCTACCTCTTTCTGCAGGTTAATACAGCACATACTTAAGTCAGCACACCCTGCAGGCTTGCCTTATGGAAAAGTTGCACTTTCTTTATCGAGTTTCTTAAGTAACCGCATACCTACACTTAAATCAGAATGGATGCTATCATTGTTAAGGAGAGGAACTGTCTTTTCTTCCCTCTGGCGTTTAAGACCAATTAAAACATCCTGCCCACTCTTCTGTGATAAAGTGATGCTTGCCGTTGCTGCTGTGACAACAGATGTTCAAGCAGTGAATTTCATGCAGAGGAGGAGACATTTCTTCAGTTGTTAGAGTTCTGCAAGGGTTCAGGAGCAAAGACTTTGTCAAGTTTCTGAACTACAGAAAATGGGCAAAAACTGACTTCGGTCAAACAAATGTCTGATGGTGATGAGATCCCAAACCTGTCTGCTGCAGTTAGAAAAGGATTAGCTCTGACTGTGAGTGAGGTTACACAGGGAATTCTTTAATCCTCACTGGCTCTCACAGCTGTTTCTGAGCTGAATAAGACTACAGACCGTTTCATGTAAGTATGGAAAATGGAAAATGCCATTGCTCTCACCCTCTCCTTCTTTCAGTTTTCGGTTCTTTCTTTCCTTTCTTCAGCTCCTACCCTTGACCTCTGCCTCTTTCTCTTCTTGTGCTGAAGTAAATGCGAGGTCACTGACTGCGCAGTCAGGCTGAAGTCTAAGGTCAGCAAAGGGCAGCACTCTGGGGTGGGTTGAGCCACATTACACATCCACAGTGAAGGACCAGGGGAAATACTGACATGAAATATGACGGCGAAATAAATATAAACAAATCAAAACAGCACGGCACTCAATGCGTAACTGAATGAAAATTCTGAAATGAAGTCATGTGCTGTAAGTGATGCCTTTAAAGCCTCAGTGGTGGGATATGTATCCTGCTTACACTGATTAGACAGAGGACAGAGAGTACCCCAACGTAATCTGTCCTCACTATTACTGTCATCCTCTGATCGGTCTAGAGAATTGCACTGGCAAAATGTACAGAGCGATTTTAATCACTTGGCCTTTGCTTTTCTCTATCAGGGGACCACAGCTCTTCGGGGAGACACCAGATGCAACATAATTGCTGATGACTGACATTCAAAACAGTGAAAAAAAAAAAAAAACAGTTGTGGACGGGCCGTTCAGAAAGTCTTATTCTCCTTCACCATTTTCCCCTCCCTAACGTACTCTACACAATTTAATTTCCCAAATGTTTTTCCGATCACCAACATATACGCCATTTACGCACAATTCAGCTATAGATTGCACACGCGCGCGCACACACACACACACACACACACACACACACTTTCATGATATTCCTCTTCACAAGGACGAACAACACCACCTTTTCTCCTGTCTTTGGTGTGTAATTGGAATGAGATGACTTTGCCATTCCCTAAATGGGTGACAGCCTTGCGCAATCAGTCTGACACTGGGGGGTCCATTTTGGAGAACAGCTAGCCAAAGGATGCCAGCAACTGATTAGAGGAGAGCAAGTACTGACTCTTGACATAGTGTGACCATGGCAGTTTTCGATCAAAACCCAGAAATCGTCCAGACACGGCGTGTGTTTGTGAAGCTGGGTTCAAAAAAAGTTAGGAACCAAAGTAGCTGATTGAAATAATGAAGTACGTGTGCAGCAAATAGAAGTACTTGAACCCAAAGAAGCAAAATGTTTTGAGTGTGTCTGTATACACTTGCAATAGCTCTCTACTTCAAACAAATGTTTATGTGTGTGGGAACATTGGTCGAAACCCAACCAGTTATCAAAATTTATATTCACAAATGTCCATTTATATTTTTGCTTTAATGTGTAATGCATGTTGAAGATTAAATCAGCCATGAATATGAGTCACAACAGATTAGCTGAATCTCGAAGCAAAACAGCCAGGACACAGCCAAACATTAATCATCTAATTACCCAGAGAATTCAAGCACATTATGCGTCTTCCCCCCACCATCCTACCCCCCCCCCCCCCCCCCCCCACCCCCTTTGGTTAAAGTGCATATTTGCAATCTGTCATAAAAGACCTGGCTGACGTTGCCAAAACTATCAGGCAAGTCGCCAAGCTACCATTTATGCTTACATAACTAGCTGACATTCTCCATTGGTTGCCAAGCAACAAAATCAGACATAGATAAGTAACAATCTAGCTAGAAATGATCAAAGCTAACAAACAGTCTATGTGGATTTGCCATCAGCTTTCTATGAAATGAGTTGACCTGTTGAACCACCTGAATTTTACTGCCAAAAATTGTTAATTTAACATGTCACCTAATTAGTATACAAGCCACCGTTTACATCTCATTGCCATAGCAACATGAAATATCACACAGATTCTGTAAAACTATGGAAGAGTGATATTTCTTGAGAGAGAAATCGCTCCATCGTTTTAAATGAGGCATTACAACCTCTCAGCTCAGAATCGTAATTCCAACAGTTAAAATCGGAGAGCTTTCCCAGTTTCTCCGGTTAGATATTCCCACAGTCACGCACATTTAAAAAAAAAATCTAATCTGTAGTTCAATTTTTCGGTAAAATGTAAAGCTTTAAAAACATATAAACATATTTGAGGTGTGTTTCATTGCTCTGCAAATAGTTCACAAGGGTGCATGTTGAGACTGTATGGTCTGATGGATAACCCTCATTAAGACTGCTCCAAAAATGATGCCACTCTAGATGTAGCACAATTACCTTAATCACGGGCATTAGAGGACTGGCCTCTGACCAATAAACAGATAAATAAACCCAGTGAAACCCATTTGGTAAGTGCTGTGACATGGAATCAATTACAGTCTTAATACGACAAAACAGGAAATCATTAGTTACAAGGGAAAGCATGTCATCTGAGCTGCCTTTACTCACCTTTTTTGGGACCCAAAAATAAAGATCTGAAAAGAAAAAAAAAATCTCAAGGCTCAAATGCACACAAATGTGTATTTGCTTATGTGTATTGTTTATTCAGTGCGGCGTCAGTGTGTTTTTTTGTGTATGTTGACTATTAGACAGACAAGGTGGTGAGAAATTTTATCATGACCTCAGGGGGATTATTTTTCTGTATAGTGTGTGACAGTAATCTGCATAGACACTCACGTCCAATAGATACAACTTTGGAAAACCGCCAAAGGTATTCCTAGACATCTATTGATTTTGATCTGTCACTCATCTTTATTTTTTTCTTTATCCCTCCTTCCCTTCCTCCCTCCTCCTCCTTCTTCCTTAATCTGTTCTTCTGACACAGCACAATTTTAGGAAAATGACAACAATATTCTTGTCCATTTGACTGACAGGTGTGTTCCTCAGGGCCCTCTGAGGAATGATTCAGAGTTTCTGCGTGACCAGGGAGTCTGAGACAGGGACACTGTTGCCACTGGCATTTCCAAAGCTCTCTTAGAGAGGTCAATTACAGAGGACCATGCTCAAACTCTGGCCCTGTCACACATGTTTTTCCTCAATTTCCATCACAACAGTTGCTACTGTATTCCTGTTTTATTACTGTTGAGATGTTTGACTCGACACACTATGTAACATGCACTGCAGAATGGAAGTCAATGAAGAACAGAAAGCTACGGGAGGCCCCTTTCCGCCACAGGGATTCTGCTGACATGGTGATGACACGTCACATCAGTTCATTAATGCTATGCGGTGTAACTTTCTTTCCCATAAAATCTATTGAGTGTCTTATTGGCTATTTTCTTAACCCACAGCATAGACAATTGTGAAGCCTGGCATAGAGACCTGTAGAGAAAATGAAACCATTTCAGTGATAAATTAGCCTATTATAACTCAGCATGTCTTGTAATAATATAAAAACATTTATTTAGTCCAGCAAAGTCTTGCTGAGTTTAAAAGTCTCCTTTTTAAGAGAGACCTGGCAAAGGGGGCAGCATAAAAGTTAAACATACATACAAAGACTGTAAGAGACAAGATGCTTATGAAAACCAGAACAATATATTTTAAAAAAAGAGTCATTATACAAGAGCCATAAACTCATTTTGAAAAACCTATTATTTAAAAAAAAAAAAAAAAGCCAGCAATGAAAGAACAGAAATCCAGAAATATGTAATTTGGGTATATTATTGTTGTAATGTTTAAAAGTTTCTTTATGCTACCGTTACATTTTGCAGACTCAAGTTTCAGTAATAAAAAGACATTCCATTTGAAGCCTAAGGGATAGAATCAAAGGGATAAGGCATGATGCAGCAACTTGACAGACTCAGGCAACAGTGAGGATGTCATTTCTACCGATGAAATGCATCACTCGGTTGAAAAAAAAAATCAGTGACATGTACATATGCACATATCCTTAAAGTGACTAAAATTGCGACACGGATAACCTGGACAAACTGCAGACCCACGACCTGCTATAACATTCATGCACATTTTAAAAGGTTGTGTAAAAGTCACCTCATAATGATTCTTCTGGAGGGTGGAGCGGTGTGACAACAGAGCAGCTTAATGCGAAGTCTAATTCTGGGCTTTCGCTTCCCGTGAGTCGTTCTTTCATTACTATAATGGCCATGCCATGGTTACTTTTGCCAAAGGGTGGAACGTATCATGTAGGAAATGCCACCATGCAGAAGATTAATTGCAGTCTTAGCAATGCCTTTGCTTCCTCTCATGACCGAGGGAGTACGTGGAGACAGAAGAAAAACAAAGTAGAACATGTGAAAGGCGAAGAGCTGACAGGGCAATCATCTCATCAGTGATAATAGTGGCGTACTGTCGCCTGGACTGCTTTCCATCAGCGGAACAGCGTTACTGCCTTGGGAATGACCTCAGATCAGAAATAGCCATTACGCTACTTTATGGGAGAAGCCTCGACTATCTGTCATGTTTTTTCCAGTTGACAGTGTGTGATCAGCATAGCAGTGAAGTATATTGGAAAATTAAATGATTAAATCCCTGAGAAATCTCATTGGATTAGTGTTCTGTGAGCCAAATGTAATTGGAATTTACTTTTGGCATTCTTTCTCCTTTTCCCACGGCATATAATTTTTTTGGTTTCTCTTATTCTCCCAAACATTTGCATATGTGGTTATGGACTGACATGCATATCTGTTCTAAAGACCATGCTGGCAGTCAATTTCATCATAAAATCAGATATCTGCTCATATTATATGAATCATATATTAACAATTCACATGCCTGAATACTCTATTATATTTGATCTAATTTCACCCATGTTCAAAATAAATGAATAAAGAAAGAAGCTTAACTGGGCTGAATACAGGCCTGCTGGGAAAAAAAAACACCTACCAAAAATACACAACAGACTTGCCAAGCACCTCCAGGAGTTTCTCCAAAATAAGATGCCGACTTGGCTTGTGCCAACAAGGAAATACCTGTCTGCTCATGAAGGAAAGAGAAGGGTACAACCCCTAGCAACTATTGACCAATCATGTGCCTATCAGCAACATGGAAGCCCCTCTCTGGCATAAAAGCCAACATCATCACTGAGCACCTGCAGGGGAAGAATCTCCTCACCAATGAGCAGAAAGGAACAAGACCAGGGGGGTGTTCCAAGTACGTGGTTTGGTGACTAACACGGACAAGTCAACTCAAATCAAGTAGTAAGCCTCCTAAGAGAAGAGCCTTATGGCCTCATTCTCCTAGAAAAACAAAGCCTTAGGGCTCTGCTATCAGGAGGTTTACTACTTACTCTGAGTTAACTTATCCGTGTTAGTCACTAAACCACATACTTGCAATACCCTCCTTGGAAGTAGAGGTCTTGAACTTGCAGTGGACAGAACAATAACTGCTGCTGCAAATCATGGAGGACCAACATGACAGTGGCATGGATCGACTACCAGAAGGCCAAGGACAGTGTGTCACACTCCTGGTTCATAGAGTCTCAAGTTGCACAAGATCAGACTGGAGATAACACGGTTGACTGAGAGAGCTATCAAATCCTAGAGGACCAAACTGACACATAATGGCAGAAAACTTGGTTCAGTGTCAATCAAGACTAGAATGTAAACTGGTTTCAATGCATCAAGAAAAGCTCTCATCACTGCAGCACAGGACCAGGCACTGAACACTGAGCGCCGCAAAGCAAGAATACTGCAGGTCACCAATAACCCAAAGTGTCAACTGTTCAAGGAACGGGATGAGACGGTCACCCACTTACTGACTGGATGCCAGAAGATCACAAACACAAAGTGTTTGGAGAGGCACAATAATGTTTCACCACTAGTGCACATGACCATCTGAGAGCACTCACAGACCCCAGTGCATGGCTGCATAAACATGAACTGGTGACAGAGGATGACAGGGTGAAAATCCTGGGGGACATAGAAACCAGAAGATCCCAGAAAGTCAGCCAGACATCATGGTGATCAGCAAAGATAACAGTAGAGCAATGATCATTGCCATTGCAATTCCAGATGACAAGAAAGTCTAAACAAAAGCGCAACAGAAAATCAACATATACAAGGACATGCAACTAGAAGTGCAAAAGAGCTGGAATGTGAAGGCCCAGATCATCCCAGTTGCTATGGACAGCCATTCTCCAGAACACAACAAACACCTAGGTTGCCTGACTGGAACACAGAAGGCAGCAGCCCTTGTCAAAGTAACGCTGGTTTGAAGTGGACACATCCTTCGCAAGATCCTGGATCTCCCAGAGGACTCGTAGGAACTCTGAGATGCAGAAAAACAACAACTGACCCAAGGAAGAGTTATGATGAATGAACAAGAAGAAGAACAACAACAATACAATACTAATAATAACAATACAATAATAATAATAATAATAATACTAATAATAATAATAATAATGAGACAATGCAGTAATTAATTTAAATGCAGTACAGGTAATTGCAGTTAATAATTTAGGTAATGCTGTACAGTGCTCATTAATGAATAATGAAAACAGCATGGTAATAATTAATGAATTAATGCTATTGTTGTTATGCTGTATATGGAGCAGTTGCTGTGGGAGGACATACCTTCTCAAGAACAAGAACAGTTTGTATCATCTCTTTTCACCACACATACTGAAATCATTCATTTGTTAGTTAGGAAGTGAAACTGGAATTGGAGATTCTGTTGACAAGGAATGAAAATTGTCTAGTCTGCGCATTTTTAGTCAATGTGGAAAAGGTCAATACCTAGCTCTAGGCTGTTTTTCCCCTGGAGCCAGGTACTGACCTTTTAATATATTCAGAATATATTAATATTACACAAGTTAAAATGACTGTGAAAGTGTCAATGGTTTTTTGCAAAACTGTGTAGTTTTTGGCCAATTTTGAGATGGTATTTTAATTACAGCAGTTCTCCACAAATCCATTCCAAACATCTAGGATATGTCCTGTTTTCCTTAAGCCTCGACAGATATAAGTCAGCCATGTCGGCTCTACTTTGCTATGGCAGCCTGCTCACACCACACTGTGATCTCCCCTGGGATGACCGACATGGCTTGTTGAGAAATTACTCTTCAAATTTTCATTTTTTAAGCAGCTGATACATCTGTAGTCCATTTGAATCTGACAGCTCTGTTTGACAAAATATATGAGGGTGGGATATGAGGGCTGAGCCACAATGCAATGCTGGAATTTTAATATTCAGCATAAAATAATATTTCCTTTTGCAGGTATTATTTACATTCCCATTCAAAATTACATCTCCAATTCAGAAATGTGAAAACTTTTACGAATTCAAAGTAGCCTATTCCATGCTCTCAATGATCAGTGTCTCATTTACATCACACCATGCCCTCACAACTTAACAAAATACAGCTGAACTACTCCACAATATTTTCCTCTGTTTAAATAACATTCTGAGGCAAAATTTCAATAAGAGTTAGCTTTTCAGTTGCCATATTGCATTAAAGGAAAAAAGTGTACCACGTTTTTATCACAGGAGTCGCCATTTTAGCATAAGCACACCCGTAGACTAGCCTAGTGGTGCTCAACTCAACAAATCAAACAGAATGAAACCATTTTGCAGTTCTTATGACTGATAAATTACTTTGGTAAGATACACATTTCAGGTTATGTAACTCAGACAATATTTCATCACTTTACGACACTCTAGTCAAAGCTGCTCATATTTTCCAGGCTTATTAATAAACAGCGGACACATTTACAAAATAAACATATAATTACCAAAATCATGTTTCATGAAGCAATGTCAGTAGTCGCTATAATGTTCTCTTAGTCAGCCTCTGTTCCATATTTGCTGAGTTTCACGTAGAGGTACATACCTGGTAATGATAAGATAACTACATACATGTGTATGATGTCTGCTCTTTAATCTGTTTGCCCTTGGCCCCCCCCCCCCCACCAGAACTATAGTTTTCTTATCACTCTTAGTACAGCGCGTCATCTACAGTATAACTAAACCAGTATGACTGCAATAATTACAACCGAACTGACTGATGCGTGGGAAAAGGAAATGAAAAAAAATACAAGTACCACTTTACAATAAGACTACCCTTAGGGTGTGTGAATGGATTATAATTAGCTCATTAATTAGGTTGTGAACACTTTACAAATCATTAATAAGCTGTCATAACTGTCATTAGATAAAAAGTGCAACAGTGCCCTGTTGCTTGCCAAATAGTGATCCCACATTTATCTGTACTGTTTAGCCTCCAATCTCATTGCTTACCTTAGCTTACTTTGTATTCTTCATCAGCCAGCATTTATACTTGTCAGCTTCACAGATATTTGTTAATAAGTTACTAGCATTTAACCACCATCAGCATATCTTAATAGTCAAAAAGTTTCATTTGACATATAAAATGATTGCATATCAAATTTTCAAATCAAATGACCAGGTTCATACGCTAAGGCTTTGGCAGCCGTCCTCTTTATTATCATGGGTGTTGATATGACATATGCTATCATATTTAAGTGGTATATTGTGATGTGTGTTGGGGGTGGATGGGCGGAGCCACCCAGCATGCCTTGGGGAAATGGACTGTTGTTTAGCCCCAGTTCGTTATTGTTCAGTTTATGTTTCCCATTGTGGCTAGTAGAAGTGTATGTGTATTACTCATCATGCAGCCTTTGTGTTGTTAATTCTTTTGATAGTTTAACGTCATCTGTGTACTGTAAATGTAATTGTCTGCGTGAATGATGTGCCTCCCTCCTACCGTGTCAGCTGGTTAAGTGTGTTACTCTCTGGTTTGCACTGTTGCAAATTAAAAGTTGTGTTGCCAAAAGAGCAAAGGCAGTGTAATCACCCCAGAGCAGGGGTGGGCCAATCCGATCCGGGAGGGCCACAGTCCAGCTGTTTTTCTTGTTGACTAACTAAATACAATCTGTGATTGGCTGAAGAATGTGCACACCTGTTTTCAAGGTGAAAATCAACAGGGAACTAAGAGGTGAAAACAAAAACCGACAGGACACCGGCCCTCCAGGACCGGATTTGCCCACTCCTGTTCTAGAGAAAACCCAGCAACTCATTAATAAATGGTGATGTGATTTACACTTTACAATAAGGCTCTTTTTTGCCAGTTAAAAATATTAGTAATTCATCAATAGATGATGATGTGTTGTACACTTTACAATAAGGCTCCTTTTTGCCAATTATGAATGTTAGTGACTCATTTGTAAATGGTGATGTGTTTTATACTTTACAATAAGGCGCCCTTTCTGCAGTTATAAATGTCAGTAACTCATAAATAAATGGTTATTAAAATGAGATGAACCTGACAGTTTAACACACTGACTGATAAAGGGACAACATAAAGTAAGATAAGCAACTAGCAAGATCTGAGATTTAACAGAACAGATAGATAAAAAATGCAGCAGTAACTTGATCTTGCCAAATAGTGAGCCTGCACTGATGTATGAAATCTGTGTTGTAACTTGCTTATAACTGTTTATTAATGATTTATAAAGTGTTAACAGCCTAATTAATAACCTAGTTATAAACCATTTATACATCCTTTATAAGGGTAGTCTTACTGTAAAGTGGTACAAGACTCCTCAACACTCTTCACAGCTTTTTGAGATGACTTCTGACATCTACAATTTGTCACCAAATCTGGATATGAAGTCTCTGCTGTGAGAGAGGCCCCCACTGCAACCAGATCGAGAGCTGGAATCCCTACCGCAACTGGAACCCTCAGAAGGGCAGGAACAGGAGCTAGATGTGGATCTGGGGCCCCTGGGATGGTGGGAACAGTGACCCAGAGCACTGAGGTGCCAGGTAGCAGCAGTGCTTGGATGTTGAGTTGGCCATTCACCTGGATCCCAAATGACGACTCCTCTCCTATGCTCTTCTGGTGGTAGAGTTCTCCTAGTCCACCTTGACTTCCCTACTTTTGCTTTTAGCAGGAGTTCAAATGTAGCACAGAACTGAGAGATGGGTTTGTCATGAGAGACTTCAGGAAACGTAAAAGGTGTAGAACCAATAATGCCCTCTCTCTGCAACCACTCTTATCAGTGCTTGTCTCTCTAGAAAATTAATGAATACTGCCATCTGGGTATTGTCACCATGGACCCCCCCTTGTGCAAAGTACAGGGAGCACCGAACTGGAAACTCCCAACATTTCCAAGGGGATCCATCGTACCTGGATTGCTAGGTGAACTGAGGCCAAATTGCTGCAGCCATGGCATGGTGTGGAATTCTGTCATGGACTCAGGGAGATTCTGGATGCATGTGCAGATTTCTCAGTTTTACTAGAACAAGGATTAAACAAAAGACTTCTTGGAACTTACTGGTTACAGGCTTCACAACACGTTGGCAACACAGTATTGGCACACTAAACAAGGGAAAATTAGGAGTATTTATACAGGAAAAGACTAGATTAACAAACTCAGGTGTAACTAATTACTAAACTAACAAGGTAAATCAGGATGTGCATAAGCGGTATCAGCCGCTGGGACATTTTCTGGCACTTCTGTTACAGTTGGGTGAAACTGCTGTGCTATCATTCTTCTGGCACTATCACCAAGGGATAGTACCATTCCTCTTCTTCAAAGCATTTAGCATAAAATTCCACATATTATACTATGTTCATCTTCTTTTGCTTTTATATTTTCTTTGCAAGTGCTTCATGAAAGTTCTACTCAGCAGGCAAGTCCTTTAAGAGCAGCAACAGATTCAAACGTCTGGTTTCTTGCTGGTCAAATTCCAACAGGTCAATCTCCAGTTCTTTAAACTAGAAGGCAGACTATGCCCTCCAAGGAGAAAGAACGTTTCTCAGGGTTTCCATGCCCTGAAAGCTTTGTCAGAAGAACTGTGGTTGAAGTGCGGCACCCCTCACATGTCTGTCAGAAAACTTCTCTCCCCTTGGTGAGGATAATTGAGCATTGTCAGAAGCAATTTTGTAAGGTTCTTGAATTTTAGTCACCCACATTTTAGAGTTCTTGCATTTTATGATGTCTATATTGGAAGTCTTTTATTGGTGAGTGTGGGTGTCAAGTCTTGGATCAGGTCAACTGGCAAACATGGGGATCTTCTGTACAGCAGGGAGAATGGTGGCTTCATGCTGGGTATAACTGTAGGCATATACCATCTATGCCAAGTCCTCTTTCAAATCAACCTTCTTTTCTTCTTTGTTTTTTTCTTGCAGAGTACAGTACATCTGAACCAGTGTATCATTGAATCCCTCTACAGTGTTACTCTGTGGATGGTATTGAGTTGTTTGCGATTGGGCCATTCCTGAAAGTTGCAGAACTCTGAAACAGGTTTTCAAATTCATGACCCTTATCATGATAGACTTTTCCAGATGTCCAAAACATTTGACAGAGATGGGGACTTGAGTTTGTGACTTGGACTAGAGTCGCACTTAAGTCACACACACAGTGTCTTGAGACCTGACTTGAGACTCGACTTGAGACTCCTCCTCAGAGGACTTGAGCCTCGACTCGGCCTCGAGATTTGGGACTCGTGAACAATCTTTATTTAATTATTTTAATTTTTGGCTTGTTAAACATTAAGGAAATGTCTGACAAGCTGGATGTCATTCCTTCCTTTACGATCATCTGTAACTTTTCTTATGCGCGTGGTCACAGATGACTGTAAGCTGTAGCAACAACACCGTAACCATGGCAAGCACACCTGCAGCTGCTGTGCCATTTGTGATAACCTTTGGCTGTACCTTCCCACAAGGCCCAAACAAAAGAATGACTTAATGCAAGGTGTGCGGTATCAAAAAAAAGGATGCTGGATCGATCACATCAGATTTTATCAGGCACCTCAAAAAGCCCCTGGATAGGTCAGTCAGTCACTTGGTAATGTGAAAGACAAGTTAATGCTATGGACGGTTAGCAGACATGTTAGCTCAACATCAGCTAGCTAACATTAACTTGTTACTAGCTTTGTAGCTAAGGGAGGTAAGATTGATTAGATTGGTGTTCGCTTAATATTTTGAGAAGATGAGTGAATGTTGCAAAATACAGTTATAAGCTTTTTAAAGGAAAGCTTTCATTGTGTTTTTTTTTCATATTGCATTGCAATAGCCTGTTTATAGTGATCATATATCAAACAATTAATCAGTGCTGATACTGTATGCTAATAGATAAAGGAGTGATGATAAAACAGAAGATGCTTTGAATTTCTTAGACGTAGCAATGCAGTGTTCCAAGCAGAACAGATGGCATGCAGCAGATGATAGAATGCTCATTACAACCATAAACGACTTGAGACTTGACTTGGATTTGTGACCAAAGACTTGAGACTTCACTTGGACTCTAGCTCAAAGACTTGAGGGTTGACTTGGAGGTGCAAAAATGACTTGTGAGCATCTCTGGCATTTGATTAAAATCCTGGAAAATTTCTGAAGCTGTTTTCACAGATTTATTCTGGATTGGGTAGACCTGTGGAAAGCCCATGTCACACTGCATGAAAGGACAAGAGAATTTTTAGTGGACTCAGGGAATCAGTTTATCAGTTCCAACATGACCCATTTTTGAATTCCCTGCCCTGAGGAATTCAAGCTTCAAGCTCTGGGGGCCTAACCCAACACTAGAAATGTGTACCTAATAAATTGGCCACCCAGGATTAATGCTCTGAAGTATGTAGTAATCTGTACAATTTTGTGATACTTTTCATAGTTTAAGCACCAGTTTACACTAGGGCTGGTTTAAGTCTTACCAGCAACATTACAGAATGTGTTTACAAAGTACACTGCAGAAATAAATAAATAAATAAATAAATAACCATGCACGTTTTCCTTAGATTTGATGATAATTGGGTGTTGTTGTGAAGAATTGTGCTGCACTTATTATCAGACTCTGTGATTCTGGAGAGTTGCGTTTTCCTGAGCCACAGGGTCGCTAAACAAATGAGGATGACGTGAGCCTGTCTCAAATGATAAAGAATTCTGACTGTATAAAATGACCAGTATTAGGCCTGCGGAGACACACAGCAGAATGATCAAAAACCAGGGCTGTGGTCTCAAATGATCCCTGCATTTACAATTCCCCATCTTTCTTTTTCCTTAATTTATTTTGATATTATGTGTTTTCTCCTGGTTCTGATATGTTTTTGTTTCATATTATCATAGTAATGACGTTCATATTTTGCCCAGTCAAGGTATAGTGAACCCAAAACCAAAGCTCTTCTGACTGTGTCACCTATGTATAATGATGATATGGAGGCTATTTTCATCTGTAGAAATCTTATTTTACATTTCTCAATATACTCAGTGCACAATTATCTCAGACTATATTTTAATTACAGATTGAATCTGAGCTAATTTATATGGATATTTCAGCTGTGTAATCTGAAATCATTCACTCTGACATGGGAAATACCAACACTGTCGTCAGTGTGGCTGATCATGTGAGTGTCTGCTGTGACATTGGTTAGCCAAACTTTTCGATAAATCTGAATACATCAGCAAAGCTCGTCTAGTTTCAAAATATTCCAGACATTTTATCTCCTTGAGCAAAAGAGGAACTTCTGCATTTTCAAAACACTTGTGTAAGCAATGGTGAACTCTCACACTGTCCCAAACAAACCAGCAGATTAATTCTTGAGTAATCACACTCTCAGAACCGATCACCCTCTCTCACACAGGACCTCCTTCACTGTCAATATTTCTTCTTGAGGGAGCATACAAAAATCTCATTCTCTCCTCTTACCCCTTCTTTGGAGGACTGAAGATGATCAACATGTCTTCGGAGAAAGTGGCATATTCCTCTGTTTTTTTGGAAAATCGTGTAGCGCATCCTCCATCATTCCCTCAGGAGATCCCACACCACCCGAAGGCCAAGGCGGAGAGACTGTTGTACGTGCTGATAACTCTGGCCCTGTGCGGGTTGGCTGTGGAAGCGTGTTTCATTTACAATCTGTACGGGCATTCCAGAGAAACCTTCGAAGAAGTGAGTACCCATTTGTCATTTCTCCTGCTCACAGGTGTCTTCTGCTACTCGCTATGTTTCACATACCCTGTATTTCAAACACTCTTCTCCTTTAATGTCACATGTGTGCTGTAAAATGTCTTTAACAACACATTTTCTTTAGGTCTCTCATTTTAGATTCTTGGGTTCCATTGTGAAACGATTTCCTTGTTATACATGGAACAGAAATAAATATACTGTATATCTTTACCCTTTTTTAGTCATTTTTGTCATAAATGTAGTCTAGTCATTTTATCAATTTGTATGCAGAAACATGTCATTGCAAACCCATGCAAAGCTGCATTAAATACTACAACAATTTATCTTCTTTTAATATTTCTTCTTTGTTCGCTGTAGTACTTTAACATTTGTACTGCTGGCATTTGCACTTTGCATGGTGATAAGGTCAGATAGTGATCTTATTCATGTTCAGTGACAAATAGGATTTAAGCTCTTATTTTTGGGATATGGTTAGGTTAGGTAAGGTTAGGTTAGGTTAGGTTGGGTTAGGGATAGCATAAGCATTTAGGATTAGGGTTTGAGTTTGTAACATGAAACATACAATTTAAAAAAACAGATTAAGTTCAAATCTCACCTACAGAGAAACAATATTATTTTCCACAATCAATATTTTTGTCTTAGAATGTGTTCTGATGTTAAATTTGGATGAATTTGCCATCCTGGATAGCATTTTCCCTTCTTCATAGAACAGTACTCTGAGACGTTCTGTTTGGTGTAAGACAATGGTTGGGGTATTCCCAAATTCCACCCAGCTGTGATGGGAGGCTGACCTTTACAAAACCTCCACTCAGCAGCCAACAGTCTGAGGGAAAGTACTGACTAGCAGGACCTGAAACTGAAACATGATGTTACATGGGGAAGTGAAAAGGGAGAGGAATCAGAAACATCAATCTGATTGCCACAAAAGTAGCCTAGTTTAACCCCCCTGTATCACAGTGGAAAATAATCAATCATCCAGTGAAGCCAGTGCCCTGATTTCTAGGTTCCTCCACTGTTTCAACAGATGCAGAACATTTTCTGACACTGATTTGAACAGTGCTGTGTGTAATGCTAAGACCATAAATTGATATGGCACTAGAGCTGACAAACAAACTGATAAACGTGTACAAAGTGGCTGGTTAACACAGGAAACTGAAGATAATGTATGCATGTGTTTGTAAGGTTCTGTTTGAAATGTCCTCCAGCATTGACTCTGGTATAAATCGACCATGTCAGATGTGTAACACTTACAAAAATATTCCTCACCATATTCTCTTTCTTTTCTTATTCAACTCTAGGTTAGGCTTAGCTCACATGCAGTTGTAAAACACCAAGGTATGGAGGGACATTTATGATACTTTTAAAATTAGTAAATTTACTGTAAAACTTATTGAAGTACCACACTGATTGTGGCAGCTGCGGTATTTATGAGCAAAGTTCTTATTGTTGTGTTACAAATCACTTTATTTCATAACCTAGTTGTGACAATTTCCATTTTAACATCTCTGATAATGTAATTCTTCTAATGTGTTTACTTTCTCTGACTGATTACCGACATAGAAAAAGAGAATACACCCACACCAAGACCGAACCCTTTTATGAAACCTTCAAAGCCACTTGCACATCTTACAGGTATGGCTCTGATTCTTCTAGATCAGGTAAATATACCCATAAGGATTATAAGGAGTAATACATGCAGCATTAGCATATAAACGTGTCTACCTTAGAAGGATGGAATAAGTCTTTTCTTGCCATTGGGTTAAAAATTTACATGAAAATAAAAACAAGACTATTAAAATAGTATCAACCTCAGAATCATGACCCAATGTCAGTAATGTTGATTTTGTACCTTTTAAATATCTTGATATGTGTTTATTATTATACTTCATGTCTCCTTAATTTGGATTTGTCTTTTTTATCATCAAGGCGGAGCTGACTCCTTTCGTAAGGATGGAATAATGATATGGGATGATCCTACAATTTATGAAATGGTGCATGTAAAAACAGAGGGAATGCTGGTTGTACAGAGGGAAGGCTATTACTTTGTCTACTCAAAGATCTGCTTTGGTGAAGATTACTTCATGTTCACACACTCAGTGGTCAGAGTTAACCAGCGGTACCAAGGAGTAGAGCTGGACCTCTTACGGTCTCGTACATATCAGTCCAAAGGACAGAGGAAAACGGGTTTATCAAACTCCTTCTTGGCCGGGGTGTTTCATCTTTTCAAGAACGATGCCATTTTTGTAAGAGTGTCAAACCAAACTCTGGTGAGACGCTCAGATTCTTCAGAGAACTTCTTTGGTGCTTACATGCTTTAACTGATATCTCGTTTCATTTCTTATCCAAACTCTGTATTTTCCACTGGAAAAACTGAAGTCTTTGTGAGTTTAGGAGCTCTGTGCTTAAGGGTTATATATAGTCACACAATGATTACAAAATGATTACCATCCTTGAAAACGACGGGTGAAAAACGCAGCATATAATAATCCACAAATGGATTAAGATGTATATTATGCTTAAAAAAGATGTATTTTCAATGGCATCAATGCAGTAGGGAGAAGTATTAAATAGTTGCTAAATTTTATTTAGTTTATTAATGCAATTAATCGGATTTTCAGTTTTTCTAGAAAATGTGTCACAATTTTGGATACCTTATAGATTCTTATTTTAAAAATAAACAAAATCACAATTACACATATATATGGCATCCATCATAATGGAGAAAAGCAAAGAGCTTACACATGAAAAAAAAAAGGTTCAGAAATCAGGCATTAATGCACTGTAATTTCTAAATAAACAAAACCCGTACTACTCACCACTATTAAGGTGAACTTAATTAAGAACTTACTAAAGAAATGATAAGCTTGTAAAGGGCACATCTTTATGTTAAACTGCTCAACAGTGCACAATAGGACTGAAAGATGGAGGGAAAAAGCTACAGTTAGCACAAGCCAAATCCAGAAATAGCACAAGCACACAACAATCCACAAAGAACCGGTTAACCGACAAAAAAATTAAAGCTTCCTATGGAAAACTGAGTCACAGGACATGAATTCCCTTGGAATTTTTTTTTTGTTTGAATTGAAGAGTCCAAAATCACAGGGCAAAAGACATGGGGAAGATAAGAAAAGACGCAGTTTGGCAGAACAATTCGCTATCCATCCAAGTGTGTCCTCAGATTTTGTTAAGCGTGCTGGAAAGATGTTCAGTGCTATTATTCCTGCAAGTCGAGGGGAAGAGCAAGTTGTTTAGTGCTGTTACCTGTAATTTTACATTTTATGGAAATAAATGTATAATTTTAAAAATGTGTAATTTTGGTTAGTTCCACTGGTTATTATAAGAAAAACATGTCGCATTATGAAAGATAAGTTCAAACAAAGTATAGTACTATGTACTATTTATTTGATAATGCTTGTTGTCAAGAGTACTAAAATTATTTTGTAATTTCTGCTAGCACTGGGTGTGGTTACGATGGGGATCCTCTTTCTTGGCTCTCTTTGACACTGCCAAAAGTCTTCTTATTTTATGTTCTCACACAACACCTTGATATGTCACACTAAACTTCATCACCAACTCTGAATAGCAAGTGCCAAGTGAAGTGTTTTATTACACTCCAGGATTGATTTTCACAGCATACGTTTACTCAGCATGAGGTTTACTGAAACATCTAGCATTCGTTGTTGTCTGAGCTACTTTGAGATCTGTACATTAGACAATAATATAGGTTTATCCATATTTACTGTAATCAATTATTAGTACCATTAAGGAAGGAGATAATTAAGATTTAAAAGCCATTGACTAATCAGGTGTTTGAAGGTCAACATTAACACACTCAAGATGCACACTCACAGTAGCATGGCCTCTGTGCTCCAGCAGATGGGCTACAAAGATATGATTTGACTGTGGCTCTTGGCTTCAGGAGCCAGCGAAAGGTTTCTGACATGTACCCCATTCCACTGTTTTCACATTTCACATTGCCTTTTGTTTTTCCTTTGTTGTTCCTTTTAAGGTTGTTCTTAACTGACATGCAAACATTATGTTCCCTTACCCTTGCTTTTGACACAAGTCAAATACATACTTTATTCTCTGTTCAAATGGTTTTCAGCCCGCTACCCACAAAACTTACCCAGGGCTCTGCTGCTTCAAATTTATTTAAATTCAAATTTAAATTCAAATTCACTATTGCTGATCTACTCCCATCTTCTCTTTAAGAACATTACAGCCACACTGATAAGAGAATTAACAGTGCAATAACATCATTTTGCAATGTATCTCTCAGGTTCATTGTGTTTTATGTACATTGAGTTGTCAGACTATTAACAGAATGTACAGTCTCTTTTCATTGCAATAAACAGTCACAATCAGAACATCCATGAGAATAAGTTGGTTATTGGTTTTTCAAACAATTGTGCACCCACTTCCACACTTGCACCTATTTACTGTTCAAAAGTTTAGACCTACAGGGGAAATATAAGCCCTGTGGTCAGTATTTCTTCTGTTGTGACATATTGTAGTTTCCTCATTATAAGGGACACAGGTTTCCCTGGATTTGCTAAAAACTGTAACCTGATTGCATCAGCAAAGCTGGTTTGAAAATATTCCAGATATTCCTCTTCACTTATGTAACACATGAAAAAGCCACATCTATATTTTCAAGATAGGTGCAACAGCAAAACAAAACTAATCAAAAATATATTTAGGGTTTTTTAAAAAAAGTGTTCGTTTCTGTTTTTGTTTGTCTTTTGTTCTTCTTTGCGATGATCGTGTGAGTGTTTTAGCCTACTTATACTAATAGCCAAAGTGGATCCCACTTTGGGAACTTCTTTGGCTATCTCTCTGTTCCCTTGGAGCAACAAACCAAATTCATTCTCAATCATCATTAGTTTCAAGGAGTGGTCTATCACCACCTAACAGACCATGCATTGGCAAAGAAACATGGCCTAAACACTGCTGTTTGTACTATGGCACTGGTTCAGTCTGGCATTTCTGCAGAAGTTTGTTCCATCGACAGACTCTAAAAATAAAAGAAAAACCCCGAGAGGTTAATAAGACCTCTTGGCTCAGTCGTGCTAAGAGTCCGTAACATGTTCTTTATGTCAGTTCTAGCATGTTTAATTTGATAGTTTTATCTCCCTCCAGACCTGATGTTCTTTCACTTCACATAGCCGATTTAATTTAACGATTAATGTTTTTCTCATCTCTTTCCCTCTGTTTCATAAACATTTAATATCTACTGAAAAGGGTGTATTTCAGCAAAATCTTTTGACCAACCAACACATGTAAAGTTTATTGGTCGATTTGTGTCTGGAGCATATACTAAGCACCGTTTAATATGCTTCCACAGTACATAATAGTGTGTTAACTGTAAAAACCTGTAATCACTTCCAGATTATATTACATTCAGGCCAGTGAACACTCTCTCTCTCACTCATTTTCAAAACTTGTTATCCTAATTAGAGTTGCGGGGGGTGCTGGAGCTTGGGTGAGAGGTGGAGAAACACCCTGGACAGGTCGCCAGTCCAACACAGGGCAGACACACAGACAAACACACATTCATACTAAGGGGCAATTTAGTGTCTCCAGTTCATCTAACCTGCATGTCTTTGGACTCTGGGAGGAAACCGGAGCTCCAAGAGGAAACCCACGCAGACACAGGGAGAACATGCAAACTCCACACAGCCCTGGGCAACGAATAGTCAAATTCAAATAACAGTTGTGTTCACATTTACCCACAAATTGGATTTAAGACAAACACATTGTCCTTTTTAGAAAACTGACACTTAGAAATGCACCTCAGCAATATCAAAACCTGGTCTAGTATGTAGGCTTGTCTTCTTTATGCTGAGAAACTGAAGACATGAGCAAGTCCTCTCTCCTATTTCAACAGAAAGGCCAATGGACTGTGGCAAAATGATCAAGGTAGGTTATTGATTAGGACATCTAAGTGTGCATCTAGCACTGATAACAACAGCATACCTTTAAAATTTACCAAAGATACCATGCATTGTGGCTGTGATATCTTCTGAGTAAAGTTGTTTTTTTTGTGTGTGTGTGTGTTTTGTTTTTTTTTTATTTTGTGATGACAGAATTGGACCTTTACTCACAAATAATATAGGTGATGTAAAGATGTGGTTTGACAGTAACTTTTGGCCTAAAGAGTCTGTGAACAATTTCTAACATGTAAACAACCCTTATACATTTTTCACCAGTGTCACCAGTGTAACTGCCCTCCTTTACATATTCACATCCCCCAGTTTGTTCAGTGCCATTCTACTGCAGACAGTCATTACATTTACATTTATTCATTTAGCAGATGCTTTTATCCAAAGTGACTTTCAAGAGTCAAAAACTTGCGCCGTGATGTTTTCATCGCACATCCCTGCACAGCATCTGTGGAGTGATAAGTGAGAAAGATGTAAGGTTATACAATCCTACAGAATTCAGTGCAAATCACAGATGTTGATTTAAACCATATTATTTAAATAGCAAATATTCATTTGAATGAATACACTATGTATTGGCAATCGTGTATCAGTGATCTTATGAAATCTTATGAAATGTGGCACATTTGCATGAACATCTGTGTAGCCTGCTATCTGCGTGCTGCTGATTGCGTTTCATCAGCTGCAAGGAATTATCCCACCCCGACCCCTCTGATCATCGCAAAATGGAGTTTTAATTCAATCTCATTTAGTGTTAACCACATGGTTTTCATAAATCCTGATTTATGTCTCTCACAGCTCTAAACATAACCTCCTGCTCTCCAAAGCTCCCAGCCCCCCCCCCCCCCCCCCCCCCCCCAAAAAAGTGTCAATTTTATATTCCAGTTGAAGTGCCTGCTGGCCATAGGAGGATTTTTGACAAGTAGGTTGTGTCCAGCCAGTTTCACGTGGAATGAGGAAACCACAGTGTTAGACAGAATAGCCCTTTTCACAGGATTTAGCTTTCGATAAGTAGTCCATTTCAAATGCTAGAAGGGAGAACAGGCATCTGGAACAGCTGGAAGTTCTATGAAGAACTTAGGAAGATTCTCCCAAAAACTGACTTGCTGATCTTTGCAGTAGGCTACTAGCCTAACTCTGAGAAGCTCTGATCTTTATCCTAGGAACGCTGCACTAAAATCATTAATGAGGTCAATGAATGTCTTTGCAGGATGTTGCTCAAAAAGTTGTTCAAACTTTTGCACTGGGCACTATAAAATAGCAAATGACTGTTTCTACCAACTTGTGAACATATGTTTCACGCTGGATGTTCCTTGGACTTGAAAGAATCATTCATTCTGTACTCCCCAGTCTGAAAAACAAGTGTCAGTGTTATGCGTGTGGATATGTACTTGCAACAGATTGAAATTCTCTGTTCTGATGTTTTCCACATTACCTCTTCTTTCTTTTGTATGGGAGACCCCTACAGTTTAGGTCTATGGTTTTAGATAAGAATGAGTAGAGATTGTCGTATAGAACAATATGGTCTACAGGCAAGATATAAATTCTTAAGAGCATTGAAAAAGCTTCAGTGTCCTATATGATATTCAATGAAGTATTCCTGAATCCCAAACATTAGCCATTTCATTATGTAATTAGAAAGCCAACCAAAAACGCGCATCAATGCAAATGACTGATTCACTGTGCTAAAATATTGAAGAAGCATTATCTTCTCCTGAAAGATACACAGATGAGCTCACGGGGTATTGGTATTTCTCACAATTATTTGCTCATTTGGCGACAAAGACATGTTCAGCAAATTTGAAAGCAGGTCATTAACTTGTCATTGGATGTAGGTGACTAAAGCCTAAATGAACACTGTTTGTATTAAAGCAGATACAATGAGCCTAAGGCAATAGCTGTGTGGAGCTGTGTTGAACTCATTCTTCCCTGAGACACCCGTGTTCCTTCTCTTTCCCAGACGACGAAGGTGCTGCCACATCAGAGAAGACTCACGTTGTTGATTCTGTACCGCCTGGGGGAGGCTCAGTCCTTCTGCCTCTATCTGCCTGCTCCAAATCTTTTTAACGAGAGGCATAGCTCTGTGTCTTTCTTTGTTTTTGTTGCTTGTTTGTCTGTTTTTTATCTCCTCTTCCTGTTGCAGATGTTACGTTAAGAATGATATGACCCATTAGTGTGTGATTTGTGTGATGCTACATTATGAATATTTCAGTATGTGAGAATAACTGAAGATGTTTCTAGAAATCATCTAATTATGGTAATACACAGGTTTGGTTATGCCTTGGTTTGGCTGCAATAGTTTTAAACAATTTCTGATCATACTACATTCAACTTCTCACTACCCATACTGCACTCAGTGCAGGGCAGTTTCTGTGTGTGTGTGTGTGTGTGTGTGTGTGTGTGTGTGTGTGCGCGTGCGTGCGCATGTGTCGGTGTGTATGTCTGTGATATTTGAGTATAATTTGACATTTAAATTGCTCTCATACGAGATAGAATGGCCAATACACAAATGCATACCTGCCCTGTAATGTACAGTCTGCAACAAAGTAGTCCACACAAGCAAATGACTGGAAAGAAATACTGCGTAATCATATTTATATTGATGTGGCTACCACTGGATCATACTTTTGGTTCACACACATGACACTGACTTTGTGTGTGTTTGTGTGCGTGTGTGTGAGATGAACAGAGCTCTGAAAGGCAAATATTACAGTTTTCGTTCTCAGATTCACTACTCCAGTGTCTCATTGCCGAGGCTTTGTGATTCATTCTTCTCTGACAGCGTCAGTGCTGCTGGCTATGACCTTCACAGACGCACACGAGATTACACTCTGACAGAGACGGAAAGAGAGTCACTTCAGTCGCTCTCATCTCCAGCTGTTCACGCATACTATTTTAACAAATGAGTGTCTGAGAGAAATCTCCGAGGCACGGTGTGTGAAACCAACACTTTTTACTTAAAATATAAATCACATACAGCAGCATTT
Organism: Chanos chanos; assembly: GCF_902362185.1. Classification (NCBI taxonomy): domain Eukaryota; kingdom Metazoa; phylum Chordata; class Actinopteri; order Gonorynchiformes; family Chanidae; genus Chanos; species Chanos chanos. The sequence continues at coordinate 16,623,455 of NC_044507.1, forward strand.
CATGTCTAAAATAAGACTGTGTCAAACAGTGCCCTCCACGGAATTTTATAGGGTTCAGATACGTTATTTCAGATGAAAAGACAACGTCACTAACATCTCAACTTAATTTTTTTTTTTGGGTGCTCGCTCAATAAAAATACCTTAACCCAGGCTGCAGCCCGCACACAAGTTTTGCTAGGATGATCGCACTCGATCAAATGTGACTACATGAATCGGGCTTCTCATCTGTGGTTGCTCTTATTCTGTCGGAGCTCATCTGGGTTGTGATAAACGCCACTAGCTACGATCAACCTTCTGTTCGTTCGGATGCTTTAAGTTCCTCACGTGATTACCTCACCCTTCGTAGCCTATGCGTTCATCATAACGAAAGTGGAAACACAACTCCCGAAACAGCTTATAAACTTTCTCATAGTCCTCCTCTCAGAGGAAAATCACGTCAGCCATACATGCCACAGCTCAGTCCATCTCCCTGTGAAACTACTGTACGAAATCATCGATTCTAGCCTATCTCCACGCATTTTTCTGTCTTGCATCCCTACTTTGAATGCGCTTGAGCCGCAAATGATCAGAGACTGAAACGAAAATGAAGTGGACGGAGCTGGAGAGCTGAGCGAAAGGAAGAGAGCATCTTCTGCCATCGTGTAGTATTAGCTACTTAGACCTCAGTACATCTATGTCACCCTCTGTTAAAATACTGATTGACTATCAGTCTGAGTGCAGCAAAAGTCCATCCTACAGGAGAAATGTTGTGCCACATCTCAGTCAGCCGAACCATTCAGAATAATAAAAAAAAAAGAACCACTACAGAATTTCTATGCATAAAACAATCACGTCATAGAAGAAGTGAAGCCCCTGTGGGCCTGCAATGGTAATGTGGCCTTTATATGGTGTGTGAGTGTTCATGAGAGAGAGAGAGAGAGAGAGAGAGAAAGAGAGAGGGGGGAGAAGGAGAGAGCAGGCATGTGTAAAATGTATGTGAAAATTTTGCGTAATTATGGAGACTCATGTCATTCCATTAACATCATAATAAGATACTTATAATAGCTTTCAATTCAGCCAAGCACTTAATAAACAAAAAATTTGCTTTAAATGTGCCCAAGCAAGTCAATGTTTATTGATTCATTCTGAGCAGGCTAAATGGAAGAGTGTGAGTTGACTAATGATGTTGAACTTCTGTAAGTAACTGTGATTTTCACCACTACATCTCCTGGCTGAGATTAAAAACACATTCTTTAACCATGGAGGCCTGTCAAGCTATGTGAAAACATTGTAATCAATGGAACACTTTATCAGATGGTGAGAACATACTGCCACTTATGTAAACTATGCTGTTAACAGCTCCATCCTCCTTTTCCTATGGGTTTCTCACAGTTCTTGGCAGTTTTTTTCTCCCCAGCAGAGCTGGGTTTCCACTAAGGAAATGCAATGTTCAAGCTTCCAGAGCTGGAACAGGGTGTCAGGCCTCCTACGTTTTAAGCTGGATGGGGTGCAGTGAGGCTGACTGTGAGAAAACTGTTTGAAACAGGTCTCTTTATCACTTTGGCTCATCAGAGGGTCACTAAAAATTGTCCCATGTAACCCAAGACCTACTTTAAAATGTATCGAAACAGAAACCCTCAAGTTAAATTACATCATAAGGTTAATTAAGTTTTTGATATCTCCAAGCAATGTACTGACCTTGACACATGCATTTATCTGTGTGAGTATTACTGCAAGGTGTGTGTAAAATCAATTGGTTTACCTCTATAAGGGTAAAGCACTGGAGTGTTTGAGTGGATATGTCTGGTCCAGAATAATATTTGCTCCATTGGAAATGCCATAGTCATTTTACCATAAAATAGAAAGCCATGCTTTTGGCTCCAGATATACAAGTAGCTCTCAGGTTGAGTGAAGTGGTTGATTGGTTCTCAAGGATAAAGCTAGTGAAGAGAGACAGACAAGGCAAGATTAAGCTGTGTATGGGCTGTAGGTAAGGGTTCTTACTTAACAACAAACCAACACAAATTCACAGCAAAGAGCTTCACACATGGGCACCTTAGAAACTCATTGCCACTCCATACAAAAAGTGGTATCATTGCCCGCTGGACTGCTAAAGTAATGAAAAACGCTGGCAAATCTTCTCTGCACCTACAGAACAACAACAAGTAACATCCTTCAGCTAAAATAAAGCTCACAGATAGCTGAAGAGCTAGCAATACACCGAGACCAAAGCTGAAAGAAATACAGATTATTCTGTTTATCAAGATTGTGGAAACAATCTTGTGGAAACACAGTTAAACTATGGACCAGACTGAGTGGGTAACAAGGCCCTGAAGTTTGCGCCTAATTTACTTACTTCTTTCTTCGCTACTTGGGGAAAGAGAATCTGAGAAGAGAGAGTGAACAGACACCTGTCTTGTATTTTTTTTTTTCCCATTGAACAAATCCCCTGAGAGTGCTGTCAGAGTGCTGGCGAGGAGCTGTGGGAGGACAAGACCGGGGCTGTAATCTCTCAGGAGGAGAAAAAAGGAAGGAGGTGTTGAAACCTTGCATTAGGGACACACAGTGTTAATGCTCTGAGTCCATTATGAGTTCTAAATTTCCTCATTCAATTCTTCATTTGTCTCCCTTTTCTTTACAGCGTTTTACTGATTGTGCTACGATCTCGCTGAATGACAGCCATGCATTGTCTTCCGGACAAGCATTGTAAATACCAGAACCAGACTTGGAGTTCGGTAAATTGCGTCAATGAGGTGTAAGCAGACATGTAATTACCCGCAACCATCCATTTGAGTGAAGCATCCTCTAATTGTAATGCAATCTGAGCAGCTGCTGATTTGACACTATGTGTCATGCTTTTACATGTGTGTGTATGTGTGTGTGTGTTTTTTTGTTTTTACTATCTTAGGAAGACATCTGACTGAAAGGACACTATTTTACTGATGAAGCCTTGACAGACAATGCGTTGTTGTTATTAGCAAAGCTTAAACTGTGAAAGTGTTTTAGGTTAGGGTTAGGACTATGATTTACGGTTTATTCTTTATTTTTGGTATAACAAAAGTCTAAGGTCGGTCCCCAGAATGTGGTACACAAGGTGTGTGTGTGTGTGTGTGTGTGTGTGTGCGCGTGTGCGTGTGTGTGTCTGTATGTACAAATATTTGTGCATGTATGCATGTGTTCTGGAAAACATGTTCCGAACTTCTTTTCTTCTTTTTGGAATATGAATGAACTGTACCAGATGTACTGGTTTTCTCTCGCTAATGTTTTACATTCAAATTAAGAAAATGTCATTGTGCTTGAAGAATGTTCCATTAAGGTTTGACTGAGGCCTGGCACAGGCGAATCATCCCATCCTCAATTTTCCTATTACAGATTAACACGAATGAACACTGTAATATAATACATACCATGTGTTTTATGTGCTTGAATGAAAATTTTGTCTTAAGATTGAACTTTATTAGACTTGGAAACTTCCATCCCTGCGTGAATTTGCCTTGGTGGAATGTTTTGCACTGAACGAATGTCAGCGAACTGTTTTACTTATGCCAAACACACATCTCTTTCTGCAGCTGTAAAAACTCACCACTCTGCTGTCATTCCAGAGGCCACAGATTAAACATCTTACAATCACTTCTCAGGTCTGTAGGAAGTCTGTAAAGCAAAGTCATCTTTTTTCTCCCTTTATTTTACGTTTTCGCAACATGAGCGAGTCTGGATTATAATTCTGTACAAACAAGACTTGCTGTAGCACCTGTTTGGTTTAAGCACATCGTAGCTTTGACACATTGTATTTTTGTCCATATATTTTCAAATGTACAGGCTGTACTTGTTTTAGTGTGGTTTGAAAGTGTTATGCTTAACATGTTGAACTAGTCTATGATGCATTTGGATTCCACGTGCAGTTATTGGCACCCTGATTTGATCCTTAAAAAAGCTTCGTCCTTCAGGCAGTAACACTTCTCCTGTTGCACACTTGTACTGAATTGCATCGCATCATGATCACAACTGTTGGTGACCTGGACTCAGTGTTTTCTCTTTTCTTCGTATCCTTCCTTCACTCTGCACTGACAGTCGTTCAGACTCTTTTTTTTTTCTTCTGCTATTTTTCTCTTTTTGTTCTCCTCTTTTTGCTGATTTGTACTGTTGAGTGGAAGAATGATTTGATATAAGAACAGGTTTCTGTTCCTCCTTTTTTCCCCTCCCTATCATGTTTGTTCTCTATTTATCTATACCTCTCATCCCCTCTTTCTCTTCCTCTTCCCCTCTTCCTCTCTGCTTGGAAGACTTCCTGCAGTGTGTCATCCGCATCCTCTTTTCACACACTCAACTGTGGAGACGCGCTCTGACAAAGTGACGTGACTGAATCAGAGCAAAAACGAATTTAAGTGAGCGCAAGAAAACCTGACAATTATATCTTGATATATGAAATCCAGTTTGGTTCTGTTCTGTGATAACCGATGTGCTCTTCACCTCCACCGCTTTAATTAGCCTTTCCTGGAAGCCTGTGGTTGACTCACACAATACTCTTTGATGGAAATTGCACAGGTTGATGGTACCATATGTGTGATGTGTAGTGTAATCTCTTACAGACTGTCCTCAGCCCCCTCTGCTTGTGCAACAGGTTTGTTGATGTAAGGACATGTCCAATGCAGAACATGTCCCACTACATCTCACCGCAAATAGTGATCGTGGCTGTCTATTTGACAAACATACTCATTCAAGTATCATTTGGTTCCTCGATAATTCCTGCGCTTTTCTAAGGTCCCACAAGCAGCTGGAGCAGATCATTAGGATGTCTGTGTCTCGTCCAAAGCTCTTAATGGAACATTGAAAGCCTAATTCAATCTAAGCACCATTGAACAGCTGTTGTAACGGTATTTGAATACTTGTCCCTTTGCCATTGCTATTGAAGATGTTGAGGTATGTGGTAGAGGATTCAGGAAGAAACAGCCCATTGTTTCAAAAAATGACTCCCTCTGTTCTCCCTCTGTGTTTGACATGACTAAATGTGATCTAAGGTGAGTTAGGTGTCAAAAAAAAACATAAAGCATGCCATTAGATGAGGCAAGAGGTTTTTTCCTCATCACCTTCAATCAAGAGTCTGTCTTAATAATAAGCAGAAACTGAATCCTTGGAAATGGAACATTTTTTAGAACACAGTATGAAGTTGATAACTTCCTTCAAAGCATTTAGCGGTTATGGAGATGTCAAAGATGGACGTTTTTTTGTCCACCACTTTCCCATTGTCTTTCGAATAACATCCTCTTTTTCAATCCAAATTGTTCTCTTCCTCTGACACTGTGAAGCACTTCTCTTGCTCGTCATTCTTTTCTGATACATTTGGAGTCCTTTGTGTGACTCCTATTGACTGTACTTCATGTCGAACACAAGAGAAATTGTCCTTTGTTTTACTCTTCAGTGAACTCTGTGTACAACTCCTTCACTTGCTTGCCTATTCATGACAAACCATTGCTCTCAGTGCTTTTTTGAAGGAAAACTACATACAGTATAGTCCAGCACTTCAACTAAAACGTACTAAATAGCTACACATACTAAAACTGCACATACTAAATAGAATTGTTTTAATATTTTAACACATTAAGACTGTGTTATTACGTTATTTGACTGAACAGAATCTCATAAAATTTGAAATAACTTTAATATTTCTGCATAATTTGCGTGTGAATGATCATGACATGCCAAACTAATTTCTCCAAAATCGCAGATTTGTGCCTCTTGGAATATCTTGGTTGGCTGTTGCCATGGAATTTGATGATTGGTGGTAATTTTTGCATACAATAGCTTTATTCTGCCAAACTCACGAAGCACAAAGAGTCTTTTAACTGTACACTTGCAAGTTGTCTGGTTCAAAGATAGTAAAGCTATTCACTCAGGCACGATAATGCCCTGAGAAGTGAAGGTCAGAGTAAATGTAGAAAATGCTAGAAGGTAAAACTGCTGTAGAGGCAATGTGTCTTCATACTATGGCACACTACCATTGCCTTTAAATAGAAGACTTTAAGGAACACGCTGCCTTCAGGATGGCAAGCAGAGGAAGACATCAGGATGGACAGAAGGACCTATAGGTCATATGAAGGACACACTCCAAGGCACGCTAAGACAACGAAGGTCACAAACACTGTCTTTATGACTCAACTCTCCAGTTACATGAATTTACTCTTTTCCCCGGGGGACATCCTGATGCTGTTTCTTTGGTAATAGGAAAGGACCAGCTCCAATGTGATAATTACATTACATCAGATCTGGTGGGAGAAAGCAAGAAAGCAGAACTTTGCTGTATAAATAGGGGGAAATCAGTGTCACCGTTGTGCTATCGCTGAGTCTGTTATGCCTGATGGCTACAGCACAGCTTTGCAAGCAGCTGTGCAGATATTTTCTACAACCGCAACATCCAAACAGTTGTCATATGTTCTGCTCTGGAATCTAAAGGAATAATTGGTGTTTTCCATTCCTCCAAGTGCATTATAGGTCGAGTATGTCAATTCATCTCTCAGAATATCAACACCATCATACTTATTCTTATATGCAGTCTGTAGCATAAAAGTGCAAGTGGACGCATTATACAGGTTTTCCTGTGTGCAAATGTACAATATGAACCCTCCAGCTTGAACACCGCAAAGTGTTCTCTTCAGTTAGCTGACCCAAGCTCTCACTTCCAGCACAGAGGGTGTTGGATGAGAAAGCCGGTTGGAGGCCTGCTATGACACACACAAACCCAAAATTTCCAGGTGAAGCCATCTAGAATGTCAATGACATTCACAGAATGACAGACACGTAGCATGAGCAACTCACTAGTACAAACAAGTGAGTGAGAAATCATCTCATTCAAGGTGAGAATCGGTTTTGCCCCTCTGTGATTGGATGTTCTGTTTCCAGGCAACCACTGCGAAATGAGCCCCGGTGTCCTCTGACACCAGTTCACACTGTTGCACTCCTCAAGATGTTGTGTTTGTTAATGTCTTTGATAGTTCAAAACTAGCTGAAGCTGATCCGAAAAAATTTTGACAGGCTAACTTGACACTTAATTATGAACATTCTTTGGAAACGAGGATTTATCCAGTCCTGTACTGTACTGACCTTCTACTTTGGTGCCTTTTTCATTACTTCATTTTCTTCTCCAGCCATCAGTTCATTACTGTGTATCCTTTTCTATATATATCTCCCTGTATTGGCTGATCGTGATCTATCATACAGCACCCATTCGCTGTATGCTCTATTTGGAATGGGCCTGGTAACCTGAGCGTTAATTCATTACTTATGAATTGTGCGTAGGCTTATCATTCTGCTCATTACTGAGATCGTTTAAATTAATCCAAATGAGAAATCCATTATTCATGTCAACGGTCTGTGTTTCGCTTAGAGTTCAAAACTCTATTTGTGTCGTTCACAAACGAATTCATACAGAAATTGTATAGATAAAGAGATGTGTTCAAGCGTTTACCTGTTAATTTGCGTATGAATAGCCTACCTTTTCCTACATTTGTCTAGAAGAAGGACACAGTGATGGACACTGCTCATGAGTTTGTGTCACGGTTGGTTAAGGAGACTGAATGCATGTGCAGGTCAGTTTCAGTTTATTTAAATCAAACATAGGCAAATACTTCCAGGAACTTACAAGAACAGCAATTCAAGCTTCAGGCAGACAGATAACCAACATGACATAGGCCCAACAGGCATTGACAATTCAACACAAAGAAACAAGGGGAAAGCAGGAGTATTTATACCAAACAGAACAAGACTGGATTAGATGAACCATGTGTAACTAATAATTGGCTAACACGGTTAACTAAGGGAAACCAGGAAGGGCATACGCAAACCTAACATAAAATGACCAGCAGAGGGGGAGAGAGAGAACCAGGACGTGACAGTTTGGACATATCTGGATTTTGGGAAAGATTTATGAAAAGATTATTTGAGTTAGACATTTTGGGTGACTAACAGAGATGCATCTGTTGCCATCACATGCTCTAACTGTGTTTCTATGACATACCAGACATACACAAACCAAAACCAAAGCAAAACATTTGATAATAATCATGTATCAAGCTAACCTCATCAAGTATGTCATGGTCGTGGTGGAACAGATGTTAATACTAAATAAATGCCAAATTGGCATTTACCAATACCAAATATGTTCAGTTGGACTGTCAAATATCAACAACAGTATATACATGAAACAAGAACAAATTTATTCCCAGTTTTGAAGATGAAGGAGAGCATGCCAGGCCACATGAACTCGCTGGCAGTAATTTCAAACAGGTCACAAATTACTGACTAATCCATTTGTTCTTACTCTGTGAATCTCAAATTTCGTGAGAGACCCCTATTCTGTAGACATGGCTTGGACCATGATGACTTGGTTATTATGCCATTTAAAAACCGTCTGTTAGTCACTACAAGGCCAAAGAAAATGATAGATGTTATGACATACAAACATAACATACAAAAATATAACACACTATTCAAAAAATTCTTGTAAAATTAAAAAAGACTTTTAAAAGAAGAAAAAAGCGCAGAATGCGCTAAACTTTTGTGTCAAAAAGAATGTGACAAGCTGTATATACAACATTAAATCCCTCACTTTAGTCAGTACGCAACTTCCCGAAAAAAACGCGATCGTTACAGCTGAACCCGGTCTCCCTTTATCTGTTCAAATTTGCATCAATCAGCGCTACAGGAAAAAAAAAAAAGAAAAAAAAAAGGAGCATAATTAATGAGAGAGTCCGTCTAATCTTTTGTAGGCATTTAATTCAGATGACTCTCACTCTCACTGGTAAGTGTAAGAGGCGAGTTCTGCAGATCACATCATGAATGGGTCCATTAAGGCCTAATGGGCAGGATGAAAGGTACCTGGGAGGAAGCAATAGGGCAATTACGGAAATTATTTATAGCATACGTAAAATTGCCTCTCTATCATTGTCATTATGGTATTTTGAGTCAATTATGTCTCAACATCACGAACACGAGGGAATAAAGGAGCAGAAATTGTACGTCGGTCTTACGTTTTCATTATTGTCTAGCAAATGAACTGTGGGGTGAGTTTATCCTCTTTTTTTTCTTTTTTTTTTTTTGCATCCCAGTCTAGACGTAAACAAGTGGATTAAGTGAACGCTCAAATAGGTTTTATCATTCAGATGAGAAAGAATTAAATTTATTAAGATAAATCACTTAAGTGAATAATGCAAAAGAAGAGCACTTTGAGTTTGAGTTTGAGTACATTTCCTCTTTATTGATGCATTTTTGAGTTTTTCATGGAGGAATTAGCACAAAACACAGTCGTGAGCTAATGTTTTGTGTACGTTTGTTAAAATAACATAAAGATTATAGTGTTCAAAAAATAAAAAACTCAGCCCCAAAATATGAAATTGAAAGAATAGTATCCACTACGTGCAGTTCAACTGAATTTTGTGATAGAAAACACATGTTACCATGTGTTAAATCTACTTTTGATGCTACTTTTAAATTTATGACATACATCATATAGTTTCTAAGGCTGCCTGTTTTCATAAAGATTGTTCTTAAAGCATTTATCCAGTATAAGAACAAAAATTTCCAAATAGTCGAGACAACATTGGTAGTGTTATAATATTTTACGAAAGCTATCACTGGAAACATTATATTTAAACAGCTCAGCTGACAGTACAGAGTGGACATTGTGCTGATGTAAACAGACCTCTAATGCTCTAAAGAATTGCAAAAGCTCCACTTATGAGTTAGAACAGTCTTGGCAGTGCAATGCCCACACAAAGGCTTTCTCCAGAAAGACTGAGTGATTTTAGGCTAGTGAAGGAGCTTTGAGGAAAGATGAGGGACAGATGAGGGCAGTGACTTATCAGTTCCTAATAATTACAAATATTTTCCAGAGGCTAAGATGAGCAGTTAACTAATAATACAGCTGTCAGGCCAAAAAGGCCAATGAGCCCAAGAGCATTGAGACAGAAGCACAAAAACAGCATCTGCACAGGTCAAGATACATTGGCTACATGACATTATTTGAAAAGTTCGAGCTACACATTTTGGTACGTCATTCAAACGATTTCATGGAACATTTTAAAAATGTGAAGAACTTCTAATTCACCTTCACTTCCCTGATGTCAACAGTTACACATCATGGCTTGGTGAGCAGATTCGTAACGTAATTACCAGCAATGTAAAAACTGTTTTCAAATATTTGGGATGCATGAAATTCCTCGGTGTTCTTAGCAGCAGTCTCAGAGAGGACACAAACCAGCTGATGCCAAACTGAGACTGAAATCTAGAAGTTTCCGAGCCTCTGAGCTCCCGGGCCCGTGAATCTTAACTCACAGTAGATAAGTTCCATGCACATCTGTCTCTCTCTGCCCTGCCCTTTTGGCCCTCAGAGCTCCAGCTGTGCTATTCTCTAGTGCATGGGAACCAAGAATACCACTGAAGAAACACCAAGGGAAGGTCACCTCATAACTCAGAATGTTTATGGCGAAGTTGACAGATTCCATTTATTAAGGACAGGACAGAAGCTTGGCTAGGGATTTAATAGGAGCAAAAGTAAATAGTGGGATTAAAGTAGATACTCTACCAATACATTCAACCTAGAGAGAGACATGCATGCACTGAGCTAACTTGTTTTGATTCTCAGAGTCTGGAACAAAAATACAATTCTGCTGATTGTTTGATGATAGAAATTTTCATACGAATATGGTGGTTTGTGATCCAGCTTATGCATGGGATGGAGGATAGCAACTGTGATGGCAAAATCATGTTTCTTGCTTTTTAGGTTTTCGCGTCCATCGAAAAGGTTATGTCTCTTTGCATCAAGTAGTTCTTATTTCTGAACTAAGGTGTTTTCCACACCAAATGACATTGGAAAATAAAGCAAATTCACATTTGAGAATGTGTTTTTAATTTCAAACAGCAACTGCAATATTCAAGAGACGAGAGAGATAGAGCTGCATGTTTAATTCATTAATTTATTTTTTTCTGTTTCAACATCATATCCAGTACTAAACAATACACAGGGCTCTTTTTTTATTTACAGCAAGGGAATCTGTTTCTGTTCATATCTTTTCTGACTGGTCATGCTACTAAATATGCATTAATATACCAACACTGAGATAACAAAATGTAGTATGTCCCTAAACGGATACACAATTCATACATTCAAACAAACCAGAAAAAAAGCTAGATAAGGTAGGACTAATCAGTCTTGCTGATTCAGAAGCAAGTCAAGTGTCTTTTGATGTCATTTTGCCCACATAATAAACTTGTTTACATGTGAGACACGGAATAATATGATATCGTGTCCGAGTTCAAACATTTATTGAGGCTGAGTAATGTTGTTGTGGAATGATATTATGAGTTTAGAATGATTGAGCAATCTAACCTTGTTCCTCAGTACATCTGCATTGTTCTCTCCCACACATTTTATACAGACGTGTGAATATCCCAACTGTTCTGACAGACTGCATAATATCCAGTTAAGTGCGAACATTTGTATTCCTGCCTTGGTATATATTGCTCATGCATCATACATGGTAATAACCCAGTGTTAACTAGAAATGTGGTGTAATTTAGAAACAATGACTTCTGTAATGGCACATACCAGTACAGCTATGAGGTAAATACATACATATATGAGTTTTAGGGGTGTTGAATTTAAACGGAGCCTCACTAACGTTCTGTATTATAGCAGTGGGACAGCCATAAGCTGCAGACGGATTCTGAATGGAGCAGCTCTGGATCTGGCACTGTTACAGTAAAGTCACAGAGAAAGGATGGACGAGAGAGAGAGAGAGAGAGAGAGAGAGAGAGAGAGAGAGAGAGAGAGAGAGAGAGAGCGCTAGCGCCAAGGCATGTATGAATGATTTATTTATTGTCCTTTTACTAAAGCGTCACGGCTGAATAAAGTATTAAAGTATAAAAATGTTATTTTGGTAAAAAAGCTAAATTTGTTGCTAGCATATTAGATTTATAATGTTCTGATACATAAATATACATACATAAACTTGTGACCTGTGATCTATTATAGCAACAAATTGCTTCCCTTTTTTGGAAAAAAAAAATATGGATGTGGTTACTTATATGGCACTGAGTACTTGCTGAATGTAAACAGTTCTTGACCTGCTATAATTATGAATGATAGTCCTCTTTTGTGTTTTCAAACTGACAAAAGCGTATGAGTCATCCTCTTATTCAGAGCTCCAAAGGCCAGATTGGCTTTGTGGGTTGGATCTGCATTTAAAACCCTTGACAGTCTCCATAGATTTATTCCTTCATATACATACACGATCAAAACAAACAAACAAACAAACAAACAAACAAACAAACAAACACCTTATGTGCATCCCCGTTCAGACTCACACAAACTCAATAAAACAAAGCTATATATAGATGTAGATATAGATACAGATATATATCTCATCTGGCATATACAGATATTTACATATTTAACCTTTATAAATTAAAATTGTGAAAATTGCCTCACACGGTCATTTGAAATAATCAAAATAATTTGTTTTACTGATACAGAGACTATGTGTTTTTTTGTGTATATATATATATATATATATATGTATATATATATATGTACTTTTTAGTCTACTTCACTGAGCAAATGAAGCAAGAGTTCTTCTTCACCTTTTCACTGTTCTGAATCCTGCAGCACTGTGACAATATTTTGATTTATTCATGTCATAAAAGGAACATAAAACTGTTTGGAAATTTCTAAAATACCATTTTGATCATCCACTGCCATTGCAATTTGTTCTATAGATGCCAACCCAGACCTGGTCACCTTATTCCTTTCTGAGGCCTTGTGACCAATTATACCAATTACAGTCCATGTACTTTACATGTGATTCCAGGTCACCATGGTGAAAGAAAACAGGAACAGTGAGAACTGCTTGTGATGTTAATAACTGTGACCTGCTGAGACTGAAACCCTGAAGAGTCAATGCGGGAACACATGGCAGGACAATAAGGAATACAGGGATCAGATCTGGCAGATCTTCCCACTACTGGGGCTTTAGTATTGTAAATATTTGTACATTTCGCTTGCATTAGGTCACAGGCTAATTTTACTTGGATATTGTGTCCTCTAAGGTCATTCTTGTGCGCCTGTGAGCTCGTAGACGTATTACTTCATTCACGGTGCTGTGTTGATGAAGCACGTGCTTGGAGCTCATGATTACTGTATTGTATGTTGGTGTGTGTGGCAATTTGATCACAGTGTAGAGTTAGCAATAGCAGCTTTCACCACTGAGGTTTGGGCAGCACAGTACTCTGTGTGTGTGTGTGTATGTGTGTGTGATTTTGCATAATGTATGACTTGTGATTGAGTGAAAAAAAATTAAAGGCACACAGTCAGTACAGTTTGATCAGACATTCGACTCATTCACGACCTGAAACCTAAATGTAAGACCCTACTTGAACCAATGACAACGACACATTAAAAAAAAAAAAAAACAGTATTTCATTTATAATGAAAAATGGTTCATCTCCTAAATGTCCTTAAAAAAGCAAAAAGGATCATAAGAACCATGAAAAATTATGAATTCTCTGCAAATTCCCCATTTGCTTGCAACCTTCGGAATTCTGTAACCTCAGTGAGAATGAACTCCTGTGATTCCTCTGTGAATGCTGCTGATTTTGGACTCTGTGAGCTAAATGCCATTTCTCACTGAGTGGACAAGTGTGTCAGTTAAATGCCTCACAAACAACAAGGTTATTCAGGTGCTCAATCAAATCAAAATCATGTCATTTTTCTTTTTTTAAATGATTTGTGTGCGTGCGTGTGTGTGTGTGTGTGTGTGTGTGTGTGTGAGAGAGAGAGAGAGAGGGGGGGGAGAGAGAGAGAGAGAGAGAGAGAGAGAGAGAGAAAGTGTCCAGTTGTGTAATCTTCTGTACCAAATACATCCAACATCACACCTACTGAAAACAAAAACCTAAGACACTGTGTTCACAGGATGTTCTTACACTGAGCACATTTTGATTAGTCAACAAGTTAGATGTCTGTTCATAGTCAGTACCCCTGGCTGTTCAGTGTTCCCTTCAGTGATGGTGCAGCAGTGTCTGACCCTGTGTGTGCCAGATGTAAAGAGGCAAACTGAATGCGTTTCAGCGTGGACGAGCAGACAGATGTCTGTCCTTGAAGTCCCTCCAGCCGGGCCATGAAGCAGGCAGAGTGGCGCTCTCCCGTTCTTATGCAGATGCCAGAGGGAACATACACCTTGCCTATCCCAGCTCAGAATGCCCAGACCAGACCAGACCAGACCAGCTCGGGACAGAGAGCAAGTGAGAGCAGAGGGCAGGATGGAGCCCAGATTCTCACCGACGCGTGAGCTACTCCAGCTCACAAGTTGCTCTCAGTGCTCCCGTGAGGAACATCGTAACGTTGCACTCTGTCTTTAAGTACTAAATCGTCAGATAGTGTGCTACAGGTGGAGCCATCGTGTGGCCGGGAGGTGAACTGCAGGCCCCTGTTGGTTTGACCCATGCCATTCTGGTGGCAGTTTATGACGAGGACGTGTTTTTCCTCTGGGCTGCAGAGAGTTGAAGTGGTGGTGGTGATGTCTGGGAGCCGAGGCAAGTGCGGAGCCTGAAGCAAGAAGCTCCCGCCTTTCACCTGGGAGGTCTGGCTGTATGTATGACGGTACTCCTCCTCAATATCCTTTCCCAGCTTCCAACGTTTCCATTTTTTCAGAATCTCAGACTGCACCTGAACCAGCAAAGAAGTTATGATTGGATTTGGGAGTTGAAAAAATTAAAAACACTGGGACCTAATTTTTGGTGAAACAAGACCAGGAAAGGAAAGAAGAAAGAGTAAACGTTAATCTCACCTCTTTGTTGACAAAGCAGTACAAGATGGCCACCAGCAAACCCTGAGAACATGTGTAAAATGAAGTGAGAAAGTGAATCAACATATTCTATCACTGTCTCACCACTGAGTGACAGATCATCTCTTGAGGGATGTTTTCTCCATGAGACAATCTCTCAGAGTCACTGATACACAACCCTGCCTCACACCATTATTCACAGGCTTTGATATGTGAAAACCATATATTACATACATGGCTTTCGCTCAGTCAACAGATAATGAACAAAGTCCTGAGAAAGGACACATTTTAGCATGAATAAGTCCAGGAAAGACAGGGCGTCTTTCCACGTTTGTCTGTTTGTACAAATACACAAATCTGATCTCATGTTCTATCTCTCTTTCTCTTCCTCCCTCCCTCTCTTTCCCTCCCTCTCTCTCTCTCTCTCTACCTCTCAGTCATAACTTAGGCAAGGCAGGACTCATCAGGACGATTTCTCTCCATGGATGATGTGAACTCGACACATTGCAGCTGTGATCCACTTCAGTGCCACAGTGAATTTGTCATGGTTTGAGTCAGCCGGTTTGCATCGGCCAACGTGTCAGTATAATTAGTCCACACATGGCAAATATAGTGAAAATGTGTGTATTGTTTTGCTCTACATGGATCTCAGGACAGTGAATCTCCCTCTGGACAGATTTCCAGCATATGGGGCATTACGGGCATGCTATCTGTAAGTAATGTGTCACAGTTTGTCCATTAGAGACGGGCACCTTGGCCCTTTCTTGGAAATCTCTGTGGTCTCTACACCTATTTATTAAAGTCTGAGTCTAAAAGTGAAAGGTGTTTGGGCAGGGGGACTATTGTCTGACCTGGAAGGAGTTGAAGAAAAGGTCAATAAAGAGCTTTGTGAGACGCAGCGACAAAGCGCCATTTGAGGTAGACTCGTCCGTGACGAAGGAAAACAGAACCAAATGGATGCCGAGCAGGGGGATGAGAGTGAGGGTAGACTTGGCAAGCCTGAAAGAAATCGAGGGACAGAACAAGATAGCGTGAGTAAGACACTGAGGTGAATTTAAAGAAACACGAGCGCGAGTTATCCAGAAATGCAAAGAGACCCCGAGGTCACTTACCGGAACTTGTAGTCAGAATATCTCATTTGATGCGCTCTGAGTTTGGACACAAGGATCTTAATGAGGTGTATAAAAATGAAGAAGTTGATCTGATTGGAAGAGAAGTCACATTAAAGCAAGAGTTAGAACCATTACGCCACATTAAACTCCGGCTGACAAATACATTTCCCTATGACAAGTTCAAATGACCCCAAGCTATAGAGAGAAAACAAAACAAAACAAAAACAAAACGTTGGAGGTTATTTTTTGTATATTAAAAAAAAGGCAATGCAGGAAATGAGCCATCTTTAACCTTTAAACACAGGAATTCCTGTCAGAAACCAAACACTTAAGACAAATCACGTCTGGAACAGACACCACCCTTAAGTCTCACACGATCCACTTTGGCCATTACATAAACATGGCCCCTGTCTATGCTTAGGTCATATTTAAAGCAGTTATGCATTGTGACAACTCGACTGCACATTCCTGTCTGTGGGTGCATTTTGAACATCTTGAGATTCTATGAGCTCCAAAATACATTTCAGTCTTACCCTTAATGGAGTAATCACATTAAAATTGAATAGCTTCATCAGTTAAGACTAAACGGCACATAATTGGGTGTGACAGAGTGTACATGGATGGAAAGTGGAAAGCTAAGATCAGTGAAAAACATTATGCTTAACCAGCAGTCCCATTTCCACCTTACTCTCCCATCACAGATGTTGGTGGAGAGAGAGACATCATCTTACAGTTATCAACGTTACTAGGACAGCTCATTTATTAGTAACAGGCAAGGTATATCTCTGTGTACATGCATGCATGTGTGTGTGTGTGTGTGTGTGTGTGTGCGCGTGCGTGTGTGCGTGTGCATGCGTGCGTGTGTGCGGGTGTGTGCGTGTCGTGGAGCAGTCTGAGTTTTACTGTGATAGAGAGAGGGTATGGTTGAGTGTTTGTGATGGAATGAAATAAGAGGAGAATAACATTTAAAGAACAATATGCGCAGGGACTGGGGAGAGACACACACAGGAACACAGGAGACATTCAGACTGTGTTGTGTACTACGAGTGAGGGAAAGGAATAAGAACGAGTGTAACAGAGACAGAAGGAGAATAACAGGAGACTGCTCACCAGTACAGCCAATAGAATGGGAGAGCGTATGATCCACCAGTACTCCATGTTGATGTTCTGCTCCCAGCACCTGAACGCAAGAAAGAACCGACAGTCTCCTGAGCCGAACCTCCGCAAACCAGTAAAAGCTCGTTTCATCAGCGGCGCTATGACCTCAGATCAAAAACACTTCGACCCCATGCTGCAGGTCAATGCAGTAAATTCCCTGGTTTTTTTTTTTATGCAATATTAAAGAACAAACTCTTCTGACACCAAACAGACTCTTAGCCCTTGTTCTTTTGAACTACAGAGCCAGAGATGGGTCAGAGATCCATCCAGAGATGGAGCTGCGTTCATAACAGTGTCGTCTTTTGAATGGTTGACTGGAGCTAAAGGCCAGAGAGGAAGGGTGGAAAAGCATGACTGATCCATAGGGCTCAATAGGTGCTTTATTAGTCTGGAGCTCCAGGGTAGAAGTGGCTCAGCCAGGCCAAATGAGTGGGAGTTCATCTGAGGCTGTCCTCGGTTAGATGACGACGAATGGGACCCCGTGACAGATCAAAGGGGACCCCGCAGGCATTGAACTGTGTCAATTTGCTTACGAGCTTTTTTTTTTTTGTGTCCAAATGCATTGTTTTCTTAAAAAAGCATCAAATGACTTTGTTTAATGCATTTAATGATTATTGCACACCTGGATTTTGTTAAGATACCAGTATTTCAGGTTTGTAAAAGTCAGAAATATACAAAACAAACACCAAAAATGCCTCATATAAGCTCATGTTCTCAAATTTTCTCAACTTTTTTTTTTTTCAAATAGTTTGTTATAACTTCATGTTTGACAGTTACAACTGTTCTATCATTTGAAAAAAACTTTAAAAATTCAGTTTTTCCAAATGTCAGCTGGTGTAATTAATAATAACTATAAATAAATTGAAGTAAAGGCAAATATAGGTGTCCAAATTATGCACGAGGAATTAGGGCTGTAATCTGAGAAGAAAAATCAAACAACATATTTAATCATTCTAAAACGATGCAAACAGACCACAACCGGTTACATCATACTGACCTCAGTTATAATATCTGACAAAGGTATTATTTCATGTTTTAAAGGATATTTAATATACCTTCATTGTCTATGCCAAGTTCACCGTAATAACCTTTGAAGATACCTTTATCAAGCAAAGAAACGCTAGCATCATGTTTTGTGGTGTGTTGTGGTTTTTTGTTTGTTTGTTTGATTTTGGCTTTTTTTGTTGTTGTTTTTTTTTTTTAAATTAAAATCCCTTGTAACTTTTCAGGGACCAACTTTTGAGCACATACTTTATTTTCTTCAGGGCTAAAATGTGTTCCTTGATTATTTTTTTTTTTTTTATGATGACGATGATGATTACTGTTGTCATTGTTGCTATTTCAAGAGCAAATGTGTTTCTATATGGCCAGCTTATAATTATAGTTTTAAATACGTTTCTTCCTCCTGAAATCAAATGCTTGAACGTAAATCTGTAAATCTGTCACTAAAAAAACGGAAAGAAAGAAAAAGAAAAACGAGGGAAAGTGGACTGTTTTTTTAGCAGAAGGTCAGGTGGGGTAACTAGCCACGGCCAGATTCTGAGAAGTGAGTCAGAAATATGACTAAATTCATACAGAACATAAAAAGCCGATTTTGTCAACGTTTTTCAAAGGGGAGTTACATTCTATCACTTTCATTTTTCTATAAAGTGTTTTTTTGGCCTTGGGGAATAGGAGACTGTATGAAGATGATAAAGACAGCTTTGAGAAAAAATGTATTCCACAGAGGCCTGAATGTTTAGTTTATCACAGAAAAACAGCTGAAATGAAAGAGCATCAAGCTTATTTATATTTAAATATACATTGCTGTAATGTAATTTAAGCCATTTAATTTACTGGGTGTAATTATTGTTGTCAAATACCGAAGTAGATCCTTGTTTACAATGCAGCACAGCTAGTGTGAAGAATTAGATATTTATTTATAGTGCAGCAGTGTCCGTGTTGTGTTTGAAATCTAATTACCATTTCCACGTTATAACAACCACAGTCAGATAGATCAATCAAGAGGCACACAGCAAACATTCATGTAAACACACATTACAAAGTAAACTGTGTAAAGGCAGTAAGTCTAGTTGCTATGGAGAAAATACATCACAATTTTACTCTGCTGAGACTTCCAATACAAGTCATTGGCAGCGTAATGTAGCTTACATTCCTGTCCATTTACGCCTCAGTTTGATTTGTTAAACCTAAGACGCTATGATCACAGAACTGTACCCTGTGCATTATGTCTGACAATTGAAACTCTAACTAATTCTATTAACCAGATGTCAGAGACTCTCTGCGGGGAATAGACTGTGTGTGCTGTCAACATTCCAACCGCTGAACATTGTCCTTATAACGCACAATCAGAAATACCAAGAAGAGAAACAGGTGAGAATAATATTTTAAGAAATATTTCAGAACTTACTCTTCATTCTCATACAGGTATTTGACTATCACCCATGGCAACACAAATATGAGTGGAGCACCTGAGGAGAGGAGAGGAGAGGAGAGGAGAGGAGAGGAGAGGAGAGGAGAGGAGAGGAGAGGAGAGGAGAGGAGAGGAGTGGAGAGAGGAAGCAACTGTAAGAAACTGCAAATCACTTTGGTACTGTAAGTCAGACTTAATCACGCCATTGGAAAGTTGCTCTGTATCTTGTTTATTCATAAATGAGTATTCAAGACTCTGGGAAATCTCTCTCACCCCAGCCGATACAGAGGTAGATGCTGAAGTAGTTCCTCTCCGTCAGTACTGTAACCACCAGCAGGTTATGCAGGTAGATTCCCTCCACAAGGAGCCAGTAGCTGTTAGCAACAATGCTATACTGCATCATTACCACGGCGATCCGGCAGCCGACAGCCGTCTGCACACACATTTTACCAGCTCATAGATTCCTTATGCAACAAAACTTCAACCCACCACTCGTCTTACTTCATATCAGTATTGACTGACTTCATAATAGCACAATACATCATATAAATTAAACAAACAAGTTGCTTAGAGCAGTGTAAGAACAGTTTCAGAATTGTGCTATAATTGCGCATTTATAACACATGGACAGACTATGTGGACAGACTATGTGGACAGACCACATGGACAGACTACGTGGACAGACTACGTGGACAGATTACATGGACAGACTACGTGGACAGACTACATGGACAAACTACGTGGGCAGACTACGTGGACAGACTACGTGGGCAGACTACGTGGACAGACTATGTGGACAGACTACATGGACAAACTACGTGGGCAGACTACGTGGACAGACTATGTGGACAGACTATGTGGACAGACCACATGGACAGACTACGTGGACAGACTATGTGGACAGACTACATGGACAAACTACGTGGGCAGACTACGTGGACAGACTATGTGGACAGACTATGTGGACAGACTACGTGGGCAGACTACGTGGACAGACTATGTGGACAGACTACATGGACAGACTATGTGGACAGACTACGTGGACAGACTATGTGGACAGACTACATGGACAGACTACGTGGACAGACTACATGGACAGACTACGTGGACAGACTACATGGACAAACTACGTGGGCAGACTACGTGGACAGACTATGTGGACAGACTACGTGGGCAGACTACGTGGACAGACTACGTGGGCAGACTACGTGGACAGACTATGTGGACAGACTACATGGACAGACTATGTGGACAGACTACGTGGACAGACTACGTGGACAGACTATGTGGACAGACTGACCTCATTGTTGATCAGCCGCACCACGTCGTATTCAGTGGTGATGTCCTGTCCGATGTTCAGGGTGGGCGTCTCTAGCATGGCGTCTTTGATGAGAATGGACATTGCTCGCAGGATGAAAGAGGCAAACAGGTTCATGTGAATATTGTTCCGCATACAGTGCAGCTTCCTGTGGAAATCACAAATGAGACAGGAAGTAAAATGTCATTTGTCACAAAATTACACTTAAACTGAATTATCAAGTTACCTGTACCTGAGTGTGACAGTCATAAATGTAACTTGAAAGTCACCTGAAGGTC
>NC_044507.1:16649543-16667043 GCF_902362185.1 Chanos chanos
GAGTCTTGCAATAGAGATTTCAATTCAGAGAACAGCCTAAGCCCTCTTACAGAAATGAAAGTTCTTCTGTCTGTGGAAAATCGAGGGACACCACAGTGTTCCCTTAATACACAGACCATCCTTCAGTAATGCCGCTATTGAGTTTTACATCTGATCAGATTACAGACCTGCAGCCCACTACAGAGCAGAAAGAGGGTTTGATTGTCATCCAAAACGATGCAGAGATGCTTGTGTGTCTCCTCTCTCTATACTGACCACTGTGGTTTAGAGCACATAAGCTCCAACAGATTACAGAGAAAGAGGAGTGGCTTTCAAGGTACACAACCAGTCTCACACACATATGTATATTTATCGAGCTCAACTATGTGGTTATAATTAGGCTTTTATGACTTACCACAGCTGCACCCCTCATAGTCTTTCCTTTAAGACATGTCCTACTAACACAGAACACTGATAAGTACATTCTGTTTGTTCACTCATAAGACCATAAGCAACGAGAGGGAATGCTGCCAAAAGGTGATGTGTCCTGAACACACACACACACACACACACACACACACCTTGAGAAAAGTGTTTTGTTTCCCCTTGATTCCCGACAATGACTGACGTTGTAGAAGACACACATACACACACACACACACACACACACGAAAAGTATTTTTGTGTTTTTGTGCCTCCTCGATTCCCGACACTGACGATGTGAACACACACAGACAGTCTCAGCCAGACACAAACACCTTTAGTTAGTCAGTACCCCACCCCCCGCCTTTCAGCACGCTAGCCTAAATTTTTGTCCATTTGATATAGAGCCTGTTGAATAATTAACCTCATGAACCTCATGGAGTGAGGTACAGCAGAAACTCCCCTGTCAGATAAGTCAATCTTTAATCTCTCAAAGAGAGAGAGAGGGAGAGAGAGAGAGCACAGGGCTTGACGCTAACTTTTTTTCCCAGAGAGCACGTGCTCCTCAGTTGGAAAATTTAGGAGCGCATAAAGAACTTTAGGGGCGCAATGTGTTTTCCCTTAATAAAGGGATACAAGGAGACATCTACAAGCAAAGTGATTACATTTATTTGAATACAAAAAGTACACTAGTGCTCGTGCTTTCACCTCACACACAAGAATGTCTGTCTCCTCCACCTTTATCCTCTACTCTCTTGCTCTTGCTAATTTAGCCGATATATTAGCAGTCCGCCAAAGTGCAAGCGGAGGTGGATTTTAAAGGGGATGAGAGATGACACTCTTTAGTGCAGGTTACGCCCAAAACACACCTATGAGTTAATTAAGTGCTCAAGAACAATTATGGCTATGTTTACACTGTCAGTCCAAATCCGATTTATGTGCATATCTAATAGGAATCTGATCATACGCAGCAAGTCTGAACAGCCAAAAATCACATGAGATCCGATTTTTACAAATCCATGTCAAACCACATTCGTATGCAAATTCACATTTTTGCAAATCCGTTTAGGTCCGACTGCTCTGATCGGATTTCATGTGTTTTCTTTTTACGTTTGTGACTTCTGATGCCATGTAAAATTGACGTGCACATCACACATACAGGAAACATGCTAGTTTCGTGGCGGAAGGAGCCATTGATGAGCGGTTGTACGTCGTTGGACAGTGATACAGGCGGTGACAGCTGCATGAAATAAAGCGGCAAGCCTCCTCCGTCTCTGACGCTGTCTCATTATTTTCAGAAACTCACACTGCGGCTCCACATTGCCACGTTGTAAATAAGCAAGCCTGTTTCATTACCCTCCACTTTAGTTTGTTTATATCAGCTGCTTCTACTTTCGGGCGCAATGTCATTATGACAGCAACCCATGTGGATAAGACCGAAAATGAGGATAGCCGCCCAGGCACACAGATTGGATCTGATCACTTGCAATATATAATGTGAACAGTCAATCAGGAAGATCGGATTCTGATCGGATATGCGAAAAATCGGACGTGGACTGACAGTGTGAACCTAGCCTTAGATCATGCGCCATTAGACTTTGCGCCTACTTTATCCGCCATTAAAATAGCAAAAGTGGCGTAGCCACGCCCTAAAAGCACTCGTGCCATGGGCATTAGATCATACGCTTTAGATTGTTAAAACGGAGCCCTTTTGTTGTACAAAAAAAAAAAGGATACTCCTTGGGCTAATACTTTTTATTCGCACATGTTCCTAAATACATTTTACAGTTCGCATCTATTGTTAGTCGCAAATGCAAGCGAAACGCTCGCACTGTCGAGCCCTGGAGCACTATGGAGAGCACTAGGTGAATAGTAACTGAATAGTAAAATCCTTTCTCTAATTCTCAGACTTTGATATTTTTGTTTTCCTTTCCCTGTGAGCAATAGTGTTCTGTCAAATAGCACCCGCGTTGACTGACAGTTTCACTACCTGAGACAAAAAAAACCCCCACAATGATGGGCTAAATCTAATGCTTGGGCTTTTTCGCTTGAGGACAGAGGTGTGAAAGGAATAGCTAATCTCCTCCATGGGCTACAAAATTACACCTTCAGAAAGAGCACCAAATGAAATTAGCCTAATCCGTTCATTAAGAAAACAACAGGCAATGAGGTAGCAGCCCCTCCAGTCCAAATAAAGCAAGAAAAAAAAAAAAAAAGGCCCCTGCTCTACTCCAGCCTTGCCATGCACTAGTCAGCTTGCATGTCAACCGTGTAATCTAATCTGGATCATCAATGGCTAAAACGAGCTTATCTTGGGGTGTGCAGGAGCCCTATTATTTAATTAGACCAACAGCAGTGGGCAAACAACACGTGGGGCACGTTTAGGGCTTCCTCAGAAAAGAGCGACGTAAACACGTTCACACACACACACACACCGACACACACAAGTTCCTCGCTGTCAGGGCCTATAAGGCCCACGGTACTGACGAATTGTTGTAATACAGCAGATGCGATTAGCATTGTGTTTGAATAGGTCTCAGAACTAGGAAAGCATCACTTTCACTTCAGCTCGGCTCTGGTTTCGTTGTCAGTTTCTTCACGCCACTTCTGTTCATGGAGACAAACCTGCATTGTGCACTTCCCACTACGAATAAAAAGGCATAGATGTGGGCACCCAAACCTTCCATATAAACATTTCATAATCCTTTTTTTAGTGAAGGCTTAGAGGATTTGCCAGTTTTGTTATCTTTCATCTGTGTCCTTCTTGTATGCTATGCTCCAAACGCTTTGCGGCTATATGGAATGCCTAAACGTGTTTCTGCAACTCATACGCCAAGCCAGGGATATTTTGGGTGCTCAAAAATCTAGTTAACCTTCAGTGGTGCGGTTAGGACTATATACTTCAAAACACAAACAATAATTTGAATATCTGTCGAATAAAAGCTACATAGTTACAGGAGGACTTGTGGGTGCTCCTGTTCTGTTGTTGCGAACAAAGCATTGACTCATTGAGAGCATTCAGGCAAGACCAGTGAGTACAGCAGGACAGCCACTGATTATATGTTTAAGGACTCTCTTTTTTTATTTGATGGTTATACAAAACAAGGACAAAGCCAGAGAGGAGAGAAAAACAAACCTCTCTGGATATATTACACAATGCATTGCTGGACCTCTGGTCACTCTGAAGTGCTGAGCAAGTGGAGGGCCATACAAACAACACAATCACACGTCAAAATCCAGCACGGTCAATCGCTGACAGTGGCGTGCGCGCATTAATTTAATTAGAGTCATTTATTTATTGTTACTCTTCCTCTTTGTGATTCAAGAGCGAGAAATTACGACAGCTCTCCAATGAGCAGCAGTTCTGCCTTAATCCAGGATCTGCCTTGCAGCTGGGAGAATGAGCCCATGGTTTAAAGAATGTCTGGTATCGACTGGATGGAGTACTGGGAGATACATGATGACCTGGCAAGGAACTGTAAAAAACATAGAGTTATCCAATGCTGTTCATGTGGAGCTGCAGGACACCAGTGCAGAATTTAAGTGAAATTCCATATCCTGCTTATCCGAGCTTTTTTTCCCTTAACCCCCCGCGCCCCCCCCCCCCCCCCCCCCCCCAGAACAGCTCATTTTTAATGGAAACAAGAACTTTTTACCCCTTCTCTTTCCGGATGAGTATGAAGTGCTGAACATCTCAGAGAGGATAATGGTGAGATCCAGGAAACCAGAGAGGCTCATGACCCTAAAAAGCTCTGAGGCTGTGTTGCTGAGCACAGTGGCATACACTGTTCAGCGTGGTCCTCAGCATTGTTGTCACTGGTGCTTTTCTCTCCTTTCTTTATTCAAACTCAGATTCACCATGGTGAAGAACACACGAGGCTCGCAGAGTTAGTCTTTCCCTAGGGTTACAGACAGTACCCCCAGGGTACGCATGATGGATGATTGGCCTGTGATCCAACTCCAGGGTGAAGTAGAGTTCAGGGATTCTGAAGTCTCTGCTCCAACATGCTCGCTTGACAGGTTCCTTCGGCGAGGAACACGGTGGGATGTAACTAAAAGACTGCCATCCAGTTTACCACCCTGATTGAGTTCAGAATCAAACCCCCACACTGTGCTCTGTGATTACAGTTATTTAATGAAAACCAAGCCGTAGAAAATCAAGCCTGCATCAGTGGGAGCCGTCAGACATAGAAACTACTTTGAAGTGTATAAACTTCACCTCTAGACTTCAGGGGAGAGTATGTAGCATATCCATGAGGGGTGACAAAACGTGCCTGAGTTAACGATATGCCATTCATCACACTGCTCTTAACATGGCACTATTGCACTTTGCACCTCTAACCTCCTGTGAATTTTTTCACACATAGCAGGACACTTTTTGTATGCATTGTTTCCTACTCAGACAATATACCTTTGAACTTTTGACTGCACTCAGGAGAGAGTTGCAAAAGTCCTCTATGTCTTCACCCCTAACACTGACTACACTGTCTTTCCACCACACTCAGGCTCTCTCCTGAGAACACCAGGAGAAAGGCCTAGGATTCCATGCAAAAGAAGTCACCTACGGATATAAAACAGCATCGATGCGTTAGAGATAAGAGTTTTACATAGGAGGGTGCTGATTCCCTCTCTGGATAACCCTAAAGCCAGGGAAAGAGTCCACATCAAACCAAATATAAACTGTGTTTCAGACCTCTGAGAGTCTTTATGCTTGATCTCTTAAAGACACCACTCCACTTCTCTCAGGGAACGCTGATCCCGATGAGTACCCATGAATCAGCACGGAGAGATAAGAGGCTTTAAAGCCGACTGAAACAACCATAAAGAATATCCATGCGCTAACACGGAATCACGGGAGCCTTTCATATTTCGAACATTAAAGAGTTATCCTAAAGTGCCTTGGCTGATGTTGCGGATAGCTTTGATAATTCGCTGGAAACTTGAGAGATGAAGCTGAAACAGAGAAATTGACTTAATGATCGATTCCAATTGAGCTCCCCCTCCTCTCACATCCTTGACTTGAATAACATGAATCCCAAATGTATTGAATGTCTGTCTGCTCTTATGATTATCAGACCTCTTCCATTCCATTCTTAACAGACCTCCCCTTGCACCCGTACCACCTTGACACATCACAGGATAACTGATGAAGAAACAGTTTGCATCCCGTGCTTTCAAGCTTTCAATCAACCTAATCCGATGATAAGCACCAATATATGCTTTAAGTTTGAAAAGGCTGAGATGAATCGCTAAAGAGTGCCCTCTTTGACTTTGGCGCACTGACATTTGAGAACTCTGTGCTTTCAACCCCATAGCTTTCATTTTCAGTCGCTAAGATCCAGGCCTGCTGTTTGTCCCTCTTAAAATAGCGCAACCAGCACTTTCATGCATACTGCCAACTATGTCAATTTGCAGACAAGAGGCATTGTATAATCAGCAGAGTGGCAGCAAGGCGTGCGTTCTGAAAATATTAACCAGCAGTGTGACCACTGAGCTTTAAAGTCTGAATGCAAATGGAAAACTGAAAGTTGCTGATCAGTTAAACACTAAATTCGTTAAGACGTGGCTGTTTCTCGACATGGGCTGGTTTTACTAAAAAGGAGAATAACAGCAAAGAGAATGACTTTCCTTTTAAAAGATGCACACAACTGCTTTGCTATAAACCCAGCGCCATGCCAACGGTGAATTCGAATGATCAGCCAAAGTCCTGATGGACGCCGCAGAGGAGAAGCAGGCACTGATCGGCGAGTCAGTCGCCCGCACTTTCAAATCATTACCACAATGCCAGTGAGCTCTTCCCGTGCTCTGAGGTCAGCGATTAGGTCATAAAATACATGAATTAATACCTCCCTATGTCTACGCATTTATCTGAGCCCCGACAGCAAACCCTGGAGTGAACTGATTTCTGTGTGACTCTGGCCTAATTATCCACTGTCTGGAGGGAGGTGTTGGGGGGCCAGGGGTGTGTGTGGGGGGGTTCTACTGCCTGACTCACTATTCCCAGTACCATAAGGTTTTGGGTGAGTGTCCTAAGGCAGACTGACCAGGATGGTCTGTCCTGTGTCTTTTACTGTTGTTGTTGTTTTGTTTTGTTGTTGATGAGATGAAGGTTTAGGTCTATCTCTTTGTATATTTAAAAAAAAAGACGTTGTTACGTTGGTGTACTGAGCTGCCCGAGGTTGACCATTTTGGATGAAGATTTACGCAAATTATAAGTAATTCTAAAAGTGATCTTAAGTTTAGCATGTTACTGCATGAGTTGTCCATTAAACAAATTAAATGACAAAGAATTAAGCCTCAGAATATAGTCAAACTGGAAGTGAAACTAAACTGATGTTGAACTCCTCATGTTATAACACATACTATTTTAATATCACAACACATGATTGGAACAAAATACATTAAAACACAGAGATAGCTAGGCCAATCTCAAGAGCAAAATATCCATAATACACCATTGTCTTCGTCATGGTTACGTTATATTGTTAAATTGTTTATTTGACCGACAAGACAGGTCAAAGATTGTGTTTTTGCCTGTTAACTCTTCCTGCATATTTGTTTATGTCTAAGGAATGATGCATCAAACCCATAGAGCAGTATTATTTATACCACATTTCCATGTCAATTTGGTTTTATGTCATTCCATCATTTTTTAACTTTGTCCCTCTGTCAGAATCATAACATCAGTAGTATTAACAATAACACTGACAATATCATCAATAAATACCTATTACTTAATTTTGTACATTATAAACAAATCTGGATAAACAAATCTGAACATGTGTGTGTGTGTGTGTGTGTGTGTGTGTGCAGAGACAGACTGTGAATCTCTCCATGAATAAAGTTATTCAAAGATCTAGCAGCTGACAGGTATGATCATTAGAAACAAGTCTCACGCGCTGTAAGAGAGCTCAGTCACAGCCTGTGAAACTATTCCCTGTGATGGACATCTACAAAACATTTCATTGCTAAACCACAGGGAGGAGACAATACAGGTAACCAATGGCTAGACTTAAGGAAAGCATGGAGCAGTCCTCATATGAACGGTGCAGAGCTCTCCCAGACAGACTGCAAAACAGCAGCAGTGACTCAGACTAAGCAGAAACCAAATGACTCAAAGGTTAGTCACTCTCTGCTTGTTCTCAAATGCCAAGACTACACTGTCTAGCTTACTGAAGTGTGTGAGGTAAGAAAGAGGTCAGCACAACCCACAAGTGTGTATTTGAGTAAATGTGAGTGTTGGTGTGAGCATGTTCACCTTCATCAGTCAGTATCAGGAAACAAGGGGACACAAAAAAGCTTTTTTTTCAAGGATGTGTGACTTTGCGTGTGTGTGTGTGTGTGTGTGTGTGTGTGTGTGTGTGTCAGTCAGTGTATATGCTGTGCATATATAACTGTGTAAAAGTTCTAAAGTAACTCTGTATGACACTCTTTCGTGTGATCTGATTGGTTGTCATTAGTGTCAGGGTAATGATAACCCCTCCCACTCTCACCAAAGCTCACAGTTGTGTCAAGATGGATTTTTGTTTCTCTGTACCTCCCCGTGTTTCACTGGGCCACCGAACTAAAGTGACAGCTGAGCCCTGCCTTTGTATGACTACAGATTGCTTTGCAACAACAGAAATCTCTTCCCTCTCCATTATCACCTCCTCAGACGACATGATAACCAAGCCAGAGTGTGAGTTACTTGTTCAACACAGCACTGATTAAAAATGTAATAGGGTTTGTTGCCAGAATGCATTCAGAGAGCAAATCCCTTTCAAATGACCCCCAGGGAACTGAATAGCAGATACAATTATGAAAATCTTATGCATGAATATGTGGCTGGGATCAGAAGTAATCCAAAAGAAATGAAGAGGCAAAATCAAATGTGGAATAATTTCTACTAAAGGGCCTATGAACATAAAGCCAAAAAAGAACATTTCTTGCCCCATCATAACACAACAGTTTTTGTTTGTGTGTGTGTGTTTTTTAAAAAGACCTGATTTTGCGGCAGGTCTTGAAGTACAGCATAATCTGAGCGTCTATCAGCACTGTAAACCTGTGATGACATTTTTTCTGTGTAAAGGAGACATGTGATGTGCATATGAATTCAGCATTGACTGAAGACTGAGAAAACAGTTATCCACAGACACAGCCGGAGTTCCCAAGCCCTGTGTTGTACTGGCAGGCCACCAGGAAGGAGTCACCTCTAACCATACTTCCAGCTGCCATACAACCCAAAACTAACAAGGGCATAAAGGATATAAAACATGAATGAAAATGGTCTCTTACTGCAGGCAGGGGAAAAAAAAAACGTAACATCATCAGACACGCTGGTTCCCCGGGGACAGTGACTCAAGTTGGCAACTTGTGCAAGAGCTGCACTTAAGTCACATACACATTGACCTGAAACCAAGCAGAAACTCAGCTTGCCCTAAATGGACCTCAGAATTGATTCTGTCATAAAAATTAAAGGCCCTTGAAGAAGGAATATATGCATAATATAACAATGTTTAATAAGAATGTTTTAAATGAAAATGTTGAAGGATAATAAAGTTTCAGTTAATAAACACTTCAAGGTTCTGTTTTCTGTTTTCATTGCTTTTTGTTGTTGTTGTTGTTGTTGCGTATTCCCTCTCATGACCTGACTCAGGCTAAACCCACCTTGAGGCTAGACCCAGACCTAGACCCTGGACTACAGCTCAAACACTCGAGACTTGACTTTGACTTGTGAAAGTGAACACCCAGCACAGCTAAAGTGTTTGGTTTCCATCTGTTTCGTCTCTACATGGCTCCTCTGTTTTTCCAAAACAATCACCTGGTGAAAACCCTGGTAAAAAAAAAAGCCTCAGAGACAGTCAGACACGAACTCTGTGAGAGAGCTGACAAAACAGAACGACGATGCGCTTGAAGCAGAGCCATCTATTATTCGAGTCATTGATCCCAGCAGAACCTGTCAGCACCTGCATTCTCGACGAGAGACGGGCTCTACGTAGCAGGACAATCTCAACCACAGTGTGGTCACACCACTTGGTTCGCGTTATTTCCAAAACTGGGGTCCAGCAGTTACGCTGCGATGAGTTCCATGACACCTGCACTGTTGTCCCCATCACTTACCCGCTCTGGTCCGATCATCTCGAGTGTAACCAGGTGTGAATACCATGGTGGTATTTGGATATGAAGACAGAGAACTTATAAACACTTTCCATCGACGGTTTGCAGACATTTAAGCAGCTCACAGAATGAGGAAAAATGTCACAGTCTGATCCATATGTGCAAAAATAATACCTGCGACAGGTGACAGTCTGAATGCAGTGATTTCTACGCTGGAGTTCAGAGGAGTTTTTTGAGGATTTGAAAACTGTATCTGACCCACAGAAATGCTTTCCTCTCCTCAGTTGCTCTCAGTAAGAGCAGCAGTTTAAAGTGCTGATAAGAGTGTCTGTTAGGAGAGTAAACTGCGTTATCAAAAATCATAATGTGTGTTATGTAATTAAACCACAGACACAACGTCTGCACACAAAAACAAGGCTAAGAGCTCCAAAAGAACAGTTCCATTCGGTTTGTCTTTACTTTCATATAACTGCTTTATAGTTTCTCTGCAACTCTAAGTGGATGACAAAGCACAAGTTTAACACTTCCTACCAAGAATGCAAGCGTGACCCTGTTCTATGTACTCAACTGACTCATCCAGCAGAATACAGGTATCATCCCATAATCAAAGCGATGAGTAACACACTTGTACTTAAGCCCAATTAGACCATCTGGGAGAGGAAAGCGATGACTAGCTGACACACTAAGTACGGCAAGAGAGGGTGAAGTCACACAAGATCTTCTGAGTATGTGTACTTTTTCAGGAAACACACGTATTCAAGTACATCTTTATTCAAGCCTATACTTCAAGAAAAGTGAAAACAATGCCCTGCAATGATAGATGATATTTGTTCTTCACCTGTCTGACTGTGAGAATAGATAGGTCTCTTTTGGTAGGTAACCCGCAGGGTCTGAGTTCTCTCTGTAGGACAAACAGTTTACAGAAGAGGAGTGAAAAGCCAGTGGCCGTATCAGATACAACATATCATCGCCTCTTGGTGTTTGGGTTAAAGGGAATGCCACAGTAATCTTTCACTCTGTTCCGTGATAGTGCTAGTGTTGATTAAACAGTCCAAGAGTGCTGAACTGTGACGACGTTGAGTAACCACGGAGAGGTAAACAGGCTCCAGCCCAACTCTCTTACATGCCAGGGATGACAAGGGTCACTCTGAGGAGTTGAGGTATTATAGACACCGCAGAGAGAAGGTCTCACAGACCAAAAAATATACAGAAGTGTATAGTGGAAGTCATCGACCACAGATGCATTTTTCTCTGCCTTTGCCACTTCTCATTATTTTGAAGACTGTTATAGGGTGTGACTATTAAGGTTATTGCAGAGAAGTCAGCAAAGCATTTCTTTTTATGATCAAATCAGCAATAGAGCAAGAGGTTCACGATTCTTTTCAACCATCCATTCTGTTCATGAGATACTGTCAACTGCAAAAGTGAATGTGTGAGGCGTCTGATTGAGATAACACAGACACACATGAACTGCTCTGAAATGTGACCAGAAACTCCAAATGACCGGGAAGCGACCAAGCCACCTCATTTCACTGTTATCCTTACAGTGATATAATCTCACGTTGTTTCACAGAACCGACTCATGCATCTTTTAAGGTCACTTGTGTGTTCATGTTCAGAATCTATAAAGTCTTTTCAGCTGTTGTTAACCTGGCTGGTATCAAAACCATCCCCTAATGCCCTTCTACCTAGAAGTCTGTTATGTCTTTTTACAAACTGTCCTAAAGTATTAATGGGTTTTGTCATGTGGTTTTAAAACAGTGTTGAGTTTGAGTGAGACAGTTTCTGGTCTGGCTAGGATCAGCTGGGTTTTTTTTTCTGTACAGTAATTCTGCAGCGAGACATCGCTCAAGGGCCCACTCAGTCTTTTCTGCATATGGCCATTCGCGCTGATTACACTGCTCCAGAGGGAACAGCTAAAATAGATATCCGAAATTTGTTACAGCAAATTCTCTCGTTCCTCTCTTTCCTTTCATCTTTGGCTCTAATCACCATAGTTTTCCTGTTCTCTTTCATCTCGCTTTTTCTCTTCTCCCTCACCCTTTCCATAATTGTTTATATATTTTAAATATTGTCTATTTTTGTGCTTGCCTTTCGCTATCTCAGTCTCTAAGTCTCTATCTCTTCCTATTCTTTCTATCGCTCTCCGTTGTGTCCTGATAGATGCAATCTTGGAAAGAAATACACTCTTTCATGCCCTTCCAGACGCTCTGACAAACTCTTATGTAAATCCTACCAGCTTCTCCTGCAGCTGTTCAAACCTTACTCTTATTTAGGGCAGTGAGGGAGGTCTCATTTGCTCATAATGTTTTGGAAAAAAACATAGCTGAGAATAACACATCATTCTGGGCCCTTAACCCCTAATGTCTCCTGTTTCCCAGATGCAAAGCCACCAAGGAAAATAATAATACTTCTTATGGACTTGCCTAACGTGCATACCAAGTATGTCCCTAAGCCTTCAGCTGGAAATTCCAACCCACTATATCTTCATAAATATAAAACAGTGGTACAGCTGTGTAAGGATGTAGTGGGACGGCCTGGAAATTGGGCGGTCCCAGGTTCAATTTCTGAGCTCACGGAACTCGGAAGTAACGGGTTAAGGTCTCCCATTCGCCGGTTTATATCCCCAAGATCATTCAAAAGATGCGTAACATCTGAAATGAAAAAAATGTATAGATATGTGGAAGTCACTCTAGATCAGAACATCCGCATTTATGCAATTCTGAGAGTGCGATGACGGCTGCCTTTAAGCGAAGCAGACCTGTCCAAAGTTCTGAACAGCTCCGAAAACTAGTCTGTTTCACTTGGAATGGTTGGGGGGAGAACTTAATACATTCTCCAGCTTTTGAAGCCCTTGGAGTCTAACAAAAAGGTGAACAGGGCAGCCAGCATGAGATCCCAGCCGGTCCAATTCCATCTCTTTCAATTTCATTGTGTCCGACCTCTGGGCTGCAGCATACTTCTGATACGTGCTATCAAACTGAGTTGGTAGATGACTTGCAGACCTGTCTTAGACAGAAAGGTAAATCAAAACTCATAATTCCTCCACAGATTGTTAAGGGGTGATGGGCATATGCCACTCCTCACAAAGGGAAGCATTGATCGTTCCAGACAAGTTAAGACGATTGAGATTTCAAGGGCAGACCAGAAGCCTGGTGTATAAGACAGTGTGGACTATGCAGACTACATGCAGCAAAGCACAGCAGAGCGTTCATGCATGACCCAAAGTGTCAAATAAATGAGTCAAGTTCCTTGTTTGTTTTCATTTCGACTAATTATCTGTGACATGATCCCGGGCACGGTCTCGCAGCCTGGAAAGGCTACCATAAACACGCAAGACACCAGTTCGGAGAGAAGAGTGAAGGAGTGAAAAGAAACAGACCCCATCTCTATATTTACTTATTCATGAGGGGAATCTTGGTCCTTTAAAAGCACAACTTTTTGTGTCTCTCAACTCCAGTTGTGGAGAGCCTCTAGTCAGAATATATGTATTCTAGTGTAACACTAATGCAACTCATCCACCAATCCAGGAACCTCTAATACGGTCAAATCAGGTGTGTTAGTCTGAAAGACATCCACTTAATCTCCTGCTGTTACTAGAGTTGGGGGGAAAAAAACTGTATAAAAAAAAACCAAACTATATGACACACTTGACAACTGAGGCTGATTCAAGAAAGACGTTAAAAAAAAAGGGGGGGGGGGGGGGTCAGCGCACAGTTCTGGTGTGTTTAAACTGCTACCATCCTGTCCCAGAAAACGCCATGTGTGACAACACAATTTATGAACACACATTGCAATGTCTGCAGACTTTAGTCAACCATTCCAGCATGACAGTAACACTGCAAGGATTCTAGACTCTGATCACTTGGACTGAATTTTTACCCAATGTCAGCAGCCACATAGTCATCTCACACAGCTGAGGAAAAGGTGGTGAGAGGGTAGGTGAGTTAAACCCTGCGTGAAAGTCACAGAAACACACACTGCAGTCGTACTGATTCAGATATACAACCAGAGAACCATGACGCTTAACCGACTCTAAAATAGCTTTCGGTATCAACGTTAAAGCTAAAAGGGAACAGCCTGCCTTTAGTGCGAAATGATTTTCACTCAAGAGCAAAACATCTGTTTGAGACACATTTGTATTCCATGAACAATCACAACATCTGAAATCGACAGGAGCAAGATTAGAATCAATGTAAATTTTCCTCATTGCCATAGTGCATAAGAGTACATATGCAAACAAATATCTTGCACATGTTGACCAAATCCAAGCGATACTGTTGTATGCCGCATTTCTGGGGTTTGTGCTGAACGTAGTAATACTTGTGAAGTGTGAGTGTAATTAAGCAGCTAAACAGACCTTTAAAAGCATATGGTTTTGGTCTGTCTCAGTGAACACATGGAGAGCTATGGGTAATTAAGCATTTATCTCACTGCAGTGGCCAAGCTAACAGCAGGCAAGGAGCTCGCAGGAGCAACTCCATCCCAGAGGTTCAAACTACACGACACTTTCCTTGTCTACAAAGTATTATCACACCAGATGATGATTAAAAGAGATGGGAGAGAGGAATTAAAGAATTCCTTTTTTTTTTTTTTTTTTAATTTAAAAATGAATGCATTGGTTTTGTTTCACATTACTGCTATAACAACGCTTCAGTTTTTTGTTGTTAGACTACACGGACTGGATAATCATTCTGAGGATCTGGAAAGAGGCACTTTCGCAAACTGAATTTCAACAAGATCTGTAATACATAATCTATATTACACTCAGAATTTGCTTTCAACTGTTCAAAATTCATCAGAGGCGCAACATAATTAAGAGATGAAGAGGCAAATTAATTTACTTATGAATATAAGGTTTATCTGAATTTCAATAAGACTAGAGGACCAAAGATGTTAAAGTACAAAAGCCTGAATGCCCGCCATGTGCGAGAAAGAAAAAAAAATCCAGATTGAGTTTTTCAAGGAATTATTCATACTGTGTCAGAATGACTGTGGAAAAACATTGGACAAGAAGAAGAGGAAGAACAATAACAATAACAAAAATCCATCTCTTAAATGCCACTTTCTGAAGGTCCCTGAATCCAAATGGAAAATGGATTTTATGGGGAAAACACATTGTCACACGCACACACACTCACACACACTCACACTTTCCCAGGGAATTTTCCCAGAGCCAAGGTTGTTTCTTTTCTCGCCCTCTGCTATTCAATCCTTTTTGCCATGATGAAGTTGACCAGTATGAAAAACAAACAAACAAACAAACAAAAAACCCCCCCGCTGAAGTTATAACATGAAAAGAGTATGAGGATGAGAGAAGGTTTAAAAGGTCACAGAGGGTGTAAATCCATTTTGAGTTATTTTCCTCAAACCTAAGAGAGATTGGTACTGGGGATTCAGAGACTCTCAGTAAAATAATATTGTCAGCCTAATGTGATGCATCATAAATCCACACTCTCTGTCATAAAGGCATCATTAGAATTATGTCATAGCGAAAAGAACAAATCATTCCGGTCTCAATGTTTTAAAAGACTTTTCTTGTTCACGTATACAATCAAACTCTTCATATATAGCGTTAAAAGTGAACAGTCTCTGTCCCCACAGCAGATGGATAAAGGATATCTCCTTTTTAGTCTGAAAAGTTATAAAATCAAATGTTTTACACACTCATATAGTTCCCAGCACCTATACATGAATATGTTGTGATTTCTTCCATCCTTTAGAAAATAGTGCACCTGTATTACTTAACTCGACATGGTGCATGGTGCCATTCTGAGAGCATGTGTTTAGCCTTGGGGTCCAGGGTTCATCCATGAGCAAGTAGAGCAGAGAGCAAGGTCAGCGCTAACCCCCCCCCCCCGGACCCCAACCCCCACCGCCAACCTCACTGTTTACACAATACTGGAGGCAGATGCTCCGAGCACCAGGGCCACAAACACAATGACATCAACGGCGGTGATGACGCAAGTCGCCGTGATGTTTTTCATCCCCCTGGTCCAAGTGCCACTTGCGGAAATTCAATTGAAATGCCGCGTTCGGCGATAGCAACACTTGACTCCATGCAAGAGGTACACGGCCCAATTTTACTCCTAAAACAAATGCAGTGGTAATTCACTTATGACACAGATGACTGTAACTTATCATGAGGGCGGATGTATCAGTGTCTCCATTAGGAGCTGAAAATGGCACATTGAGCAAATCAGATCAGTCGACTCATTAGCCGCGGCCTCCATATATGGCATTATCAGCCAAGGCAGGTCGGTAAAATACTGGAATAAATTGGCTTAATGCACAATTTAATGTGTGGAGGTAGACAAGACTTTACCATTAAACAGGGAGATTTTTAAAGTTTGTTGTTAGGAACTGTCTTAAAAAAATCAAACTCATAAATGACGTGAGTATTCTAACTATTAAAATATAAACACTCTATCAGACAGCATGTGAAGATGCATCCTCCATAACGTTTAAAAGTTTACTTTAAAGTTTATTTGAGCAATTACCTTCAAAAGACAGTCAATTCAACAAATCGATAATGACCTTGGAACTAAGACTACACAGAGGATGTTTCTACTGGTACATTCGCTTCCATTTTGCATGGAAAAAAAAGTCTGTTCTGCGTTTAAATATGAAGCGCCTAGCCATACGGCAGCAGAAGCAGAAGCCGAAGAAAAAAACACACACACATTTTATGCAATCGCTCCGATCTGGGCTTTCATCCTGCTCGCCTCTGGAGTAACCACTGTGAAGTGGCTCTTAACACCCAACACCACACATCACACTCCACCTCTGGCCTGGCAAGTACACATAAAAAAAAAAAACCACAGAGCGAAAGTGAAAGAGGCACACTGCAGGACACCAGACACGTCAAACCATCTGAACAAATGTTGAGAAAACACAAATCATCATCATCATCATCAACAACAACAACTACAACAAAATCAACATACACACTAAAATACAGTGACTAGGTAACAGATGGCAGATCTCAGACTCAGAACACATGAGTCTGATTGACAGATGCTTCGATCAGATAAAGGGACCAAAAACGTAGCGGCTGGTTTCGATTCTGGGTGGTTTCGATTTAATTCTAGGTTCAGTGGCTGCATAAATGCAACGCGTGTGTTCTCTGTGAGCGACTGTTCGTGCTCTGTGCAGACTTAATAGCCTCTATAGGTAAAACAGAGCCATTGCTCTTGACTGATGGCCTGAACCTATTACATGTGGCAACGGGTATTTTTAGCCAGCTATAACATGGAGCGGTCTAACCAAAAATCGGTTTGATACATGTTACCTCTGGGTTTGTAGATGAATAAATAAAAGTCTGATCTGGCTTTATCATCTGGTTGTATCGCTCTCTTCTCTCTTTTTTAACTCCTGTTTTCAATATCCATCAGGTCTTATCTACAGCTCAATCTCACACTCTTTCACAATGTTTGCTCACAGGAAATTGCTTGCCATCCAAAATCAAAGGTTGTGTACCACACGGAATAAGGTAATTCTGTCTGACCACCATGGGCATGTTCTGTATGATACTTGAAACACCTGAAGTGGTAAATTCTGAGACTGAAAGATGAAGAAACGCTGAAAACCGGAGGTCCACTTCATTCACACAGTATTTCTGAGTCATTCAGAGACCTCTGAACCCAAGAATCCTTGAACTGTAAGGTGTGGACTATCCGTGGTATAATCCGGACGGACAATGTGTTTGAGTGTGTATATGAGAAACGGACACTGTTATTTGAGATCACATAAAGAAATATCACGCATAAAAGGCACTTCTAAAAGGGAACATTTTACATTATTTGTACACCTTCACCAATGTCACAGAACAGACTTGACGGCAGCCCTGAGCTAATGCTAAGTCTCATATATTTTACATATTTTCGATATTCCTGACAAATCAGTCTCATGAGATGTTTAGATAATTCATTAGCACAAAAATGGTGCTAATGAATTTCATGTTATGAATGGTTTATTTTTA
This sequence comes from Chanos chanos, assembly GCF_902362185.1. Lineage (NCBI taxonomy): Eukaryota > Metazoa > Chordata > Actinopteri > Gonorynchiformes > Chanidae > Chanos > Chanos chanos. The sequence goes on from NC_044507.1 coordinate 16,667,023, forward strand.
ACACAACCTTTCACACAAGGC